>NC_044982.1:68769371-69018782 GCF_008728515.1 Papio anubis | reverse complement strand
TTTTTTGCTCTTGCTTCTCTAGTTCTTTTAATTGTGATGTTAGGGTGTCAATTTTAGATCTTTCCTGTTTTCCTTTGTGGGCATTTAGTGCTATAAATTTCCCTCTACACACTGCTTTAAATGTGTCCCAGAGATTCTGGTGTGTTGTATCTTTGTTCTCATTGGTTTCAAAGAACATCTTTATTTCTGCCTTCATTTCGTTATGTACCCAGTAGTCATTCCGGAGCAGGTTGTTCAGTTTCCATGTAGTTCAGAGGTTTTGATTGAGTTTCTTAGTCCTGAGTTCTAGTTTGATTGCACTGTGGTCTGAGAGATAGTTTGTTATAATTTCTATTCTTTTATATTTGCTGAGAAGTGCTTTGACCAACTATGTGGTGAATTTTGGAATAAGTGCGATGTGGTGCTGAGAAGAATGTATATTCTGTTGATTTGGGGTGCAGAGTTCTGTAGATGTCTATTAGGTCCGCTTGGTGCAGAGTTGAGTTCAATTCCTGGATATCCTTTTTAACTTTCTGTCTCGTTGATCTGTCTAATGTTGACAGTGGGGTGTTAAAGTCTCCCATGATTATTGTATGGGAGTCTAAGTCTCTTTGTAAGTCTCTAAGGACTTGCTTTATGAATCTGGGTGCTCCTGTATTGGGTGCATATATATTTAGGATAGTTAGCTCTTCCTGTTGAATTGATCCCTTTACCATTATGTAATGGCCTTCTTTGTCTCTTTTGATCTTTGATGGTTTAAAGTCTGTTTTATCAGAGACTAGTATTGCAACCCCTTTTTTTTGTTCTCCATTTGCCTGGTAAATCTTCCTCCATCCCTTTATTTTGAGCCTATGTATGTCTCTGCCTGTGAGATGGGTCTCCTGAATACAACAGAGTGATGGGTCTTGACTCTTTATCCAGTTTGCTAGTCTGTGTCTTTTAATTGAAGCATTTAGTCCATTTACATTTAAGGTTAATATTGTTATGTGTGAACTTGATCCTGTCATTATGATATTAGCTGGTTATTTTGCTCATTAGTTGATGCAGTTTCTTCCTAGCATTGATGGTCTTTACATTTTGGCATGTTTTTGCAATGGCTGGTACCAGTTGTTCCTTTCCACATTTAGTGCTTCCTTCAGGATCTCTTGTAGGGCAGGCCTGGTGTTGGCAAAATCTCTAAGCATTTGCTTGTCTGTAAAGGATTTTATTTCTCCTTCACTTATGAAACTCAGTTTGGCTGGATATGAAATTCTAGGTTGAAAATTCTTTTGTTTAAGAATGTTGAATATTGGCCCCCACTGTCTTCTGGCTTGGAGAGTTTCTGCTGAGAGATCTGCTGTCAGTCTGATGGGCTTTCCTTTGTGGGTAACCCGACCTTTCTCTCTGGCTGCCCTTAACATTTTGTCCTTCATTTCAACTTTGGTGAATCTGACAATTATGTGTCTTGGAGTTGCTCTTCTCGAGGAGTATCTTTGCGGCATTCTCTGTATTTCCTGAATTTGAATGTTGGCCTGCCTTACTAGGTTGGGGAAGTTCTCCTGGATGATATCCTGAAAAGTGTTTTCTGACTTGGTTCCATTTTCCCCCTCACTTTCAGGCACACCAATCAGATGTAGATTTGGTCTTTTCACATAATCCTATATTTCTTGGAGGCTTTGTTCATTTCTTTTTCCTTTTTCTCCTCTAGACTTCTCTTCCTGCTTCATTTCATTCATTTGATCTTCAATCACTGATACTCTTTCCTCCAGTTTATTGAGTCGGTTCTGAAGCTTGTGCATTTGTCACGTAGTTCTTGTGTCATGGTTTTCATCTCTATCAGTTCTTTTAAGGTCTTCTCTGCATTGATTATTCTAGTTATCCATTCATCCATTCTTTTTTCAACGTTTTTAGTTTCTTTGCGCTGGGTACGTAGTTCCTCCTTTAGCTCTGAGACGTTTGATTGACTGAAGCCTTTTTCTCTCAACTTGTCAAAATCATTCTCCGTCAAGCTTTGATCCGTTGCTGGCGATGAGCTGTTTTCCTTTGGAGGGGGAGATGCACTCTGATTTTTTGAATGTCCAGCTTTTCTGCACTGCTTTTTCCCCATCTTTGTGGTTTTCTCTGCCTTTGGTCTTTGATGATGGTGACGTACTGATGGGGTTTTGGTGTGGGTGTCCTTTCTGTTTGTTAGTTTTCCTTCTAACAGTCAGGATCCTCAGCTGCACGTGTGTTGGAGTTTGCTTGAGGTGCACTCCAGACCCTGTTTGCCCGGGTATCAGCAGCAGAGGCTGCAGAAGATAGAATATTGCTGAACAGCGAGTGTTGCTGTCTGATTCTTGCTCTGGAATCTTCGTCTCAGGAGTGTACCCAGCCATGTGAGGTGTGAGGTGTCGGTCTGCACCTAATGGGGGATGTCTCCCAGTTAGGCTACTCAGGGGTCAGGGACCCACTTGAGCAGGCAGACTGTCCATTCTCAGATCTCAACCTCCGTGCTGCGAGAACCACTGCTCTCTTCAAAGCTGTCAGACAGGGACTTTTACCCCTGCAGAGGTTTCTGTTGTTTTTGTTTAGCTATGCCCTGTCCCCAGGGGTGGAGCCTACAGAGGCAGGCAAGCATCCTTGAGTTGTGGTGGGTTCCACCCAATTTGAGCTTCCTGGGGGCTTTGTTTACCTACTTAAGCCTCAGCAATGGTGGGCGCCCCTCCCCCAGCCTCGCTGTTGCCTTGCAGTGAGATCTCAGACTGCTGTGCTAGCAATGAGGGAGGCTCTGTTGGCGTGGGACCCTCTGGGTCAGATGTGGGATATAATCTCCTGGTGTACCATTTGCTAAGACCCTTGATAAAGTGCAGTATTAGTGTGGGAGTTACCTGATTTTCCAGGTGTTGTGTGTCTCAATTTCCCTCGGCTAGGAAAAGGAATTCCTTTCCCCCTTGCACTTCCCAGGTGAGGCGATGGCTTGCTCTGCTTCAGCTCTTGCTGTTCGGGCTGCACCCATGGACCAGCATCGACTGTCTGACATGCCCCAGTGAGATGAACCTGGTACCTCAGTTGAAAATGCAGAAATCACCTGTCTTCTGTGTCACTCATGCTGGGAGTTGGAGGCTGGAGCTGTTCCTATTTGGCCATCTTTGGCACCCATCCCCTAAAAAAGTCGAAGCTTAGAAAATTCTTATGTTTCTTAAAATGATTTTGGGCCGCATTTTTTTTCTTTTTTACACCTGATATCAAATAGTCAAAGTAACAATCGTTTGGGCTAGTCATGGGACAGAACTGTGAAAGTGGAAAGTTTGTCTTTATTTCTCAAAGAGCAAAGTCTAAAATAATTTGGTAGTAATAATTAAAATGGAATTCCGATACTAATAGAGAATTCTAGAGAGAGAGAGAGAAAAAACTCAAAACAAAAACTTAATGCTTAGCAGAAATTTACCCCAATGATACTTCACTCATTTCCTATCAAGAATCTAAGTATCCTCATATTCTCCCCCTAAAGATGCTTAGCACTTGTCCTGAACTTTATGATGATGTTATGTGATTCACAAAAAGGCATATCTACAATTTATTACAGTACAAAGCTTTAACTCAAACATGGAAATATCTGATGGAGAAATTTCAGGTATCAATTGATAGATATCAAAATAGATGTATTTTGGTATTCACATTTTTCTCTTAAATGACTCCTGGGATGTGACTATCATCTCTGTCTGCATATAAGATTGTCCCTTACATGTCCCTCTTATTGTCAACTGGTATCATTGGCTGGATATACATGCATTTTAAAAAAGGGAGAAAAGCAAGAAAAATTTTGGAGATACAGCCAACAATATTTACCTTTAAAACCTCATTACTAATCAGGTATGAATTAATTTGTCGATTTCTACTATAACTTCAAAATTAATCAAATCTAATTCAGCCCTTCTCCCCGAACCATTTTGCTATGTAAAAAGTTATCAGCCAGGTATTGTGGTGCATGCCTGTGGTCCCCAATTCTAGGAAGGCTGACGTTGGAGGATTGCTTGAGCCCAGGAGACTGAGGTTAGAGTAAGCTAAGACTGTGCCACTGCACTCCAGACTGGGTAATAGAGCAAGACCCTGTCTCCAAAAGAAAAGAAAGGGAAAATAAAGCAAAGGAAAAAGAAACTGAAAAAAGATAAAGAATTACTGGAATAAAGGAAACAAAGAAATAATGTAGATAATTTAGCTCCTAAGATACATAATTACACAAAGTACTGTCGTTCATTCATTTATGCATATTTGTTACGTAATTATTTTGTGAATAGCACCTTCTAAACACTTGTTCTATACAGCCTTTTAGGTGTTTCTACTGTAGATATATATCATATGAAGTCTTTTTACAAAATTCTCTGTAAGGATAGATTATAAAAGGAGTTTTCATCCATAGCAAGTTATAATACCTTTTTCAAGTGGCTAAAAGATTTTAAATACTGTGAACGAGAGAGTGTGTTAGATAGGAAAACAGTGATAAAGTGAGAATAAGCTGTACTCAGATCTCACAATTCCTGGGTCATTTTATTTACCATGCTGCATTAAGTTTGACTTTTAGATTTACATTAACATTAAGAAGTTACTTCATGCCTTGAAATTCAGCAAGAAACTTGGATTTACTGTTGAGATTAAATAGAACACAGAAAAAACTTGGTATGTGTATATTCAACTGTGCTTAGATTAGATATATGACATTCCCTTTTCAATGTCATTAATATTAAAAGTAGACAAGGTACCAAAATATTACCTATATTTTAAACATTGACTACTATCTTTTAGGTAACCTTGAAAAATGAAGCTCGCCAATCAATCATATCATCAGTTAATATCTACTTAGGTGAATAATAAACATAAAAGTTAGATATGAAAATTAAAATATGTGAAACTTTGTTTTCTTTACTTTTGTTTCACCTCCTTTAAAAATGAGAACACATAAAATAAAGCAATATTTCCTTCTTTATAGTATCACTAAAATAATTTTATTTCAACTTTTGGATTTTAAAATACTACCTTTGGTATAATTTTACTCAAGGCTTAATTAAGGTTTTGTAAGTTAGATGTCTAGATTGTCCCCTGGATTCCAGTTGGCCCATGGCAGCACTAAGTGTATTGGATGATACTATCAGGAAAGTACGTAACAGAAGATAATGGAGTTATTTTGCTTAATTCCCTAACAACATTAGAAAGTGACTGAGATAATAGAATAAATTAAGATTAAGTTACAATTTTATTGGGCTCTTTCACTGTGTCTATCAGGGGATATTTAAATCATATGTAACATTCCCAAGAAAACTCAATTCCCATAACAAGCCCATGAGGCTCCATAAGGGTAGGGACAATGTATTTACCCCTGTATATTTGGTAACCAGCCCAACAGGCTCTCAAAAATCAATAGAATATTGTTTATGAATAAATATAGCACACATATGTTGGGAATAAGGAGTACATTTACATTTCTTATTTTAAAGTAACGGGTTGAAATTTTGATGCTGACCTCCTAAAAGTAGGTTTCAAGAATAAAAGAAAGTCAATTAATTGATGTGAAGATTTATAGTATATAGTTTGTCAATAATCTTTGCAGAAGAACATTGAATGATAGAGCAGTTATCTAAAAAGAACAGATTTCTCTCACTTGGTTTGGTGAGAAATATGTTAGATAAAATTTCACCCTAAGTAATAACTAAGTAAAGGTATTTCAGTTCCTCTTGTTCTTCGTCTTCTTTTTCTTCCTTTGTCTTCTTCTTCGTCGTCTTCTTTTCTTCTTTTTCATCTTCTTCTTTTCTTCTTCACCTTCTTTCTCTTCCTTTTTTTTTTTTTTTTTTTAAGAAGGAGTCTTGCCAGGATGGAGTGCAGTGGCATTATCTCAGCTCACTGCAACCTCCAACTCCTGGGTTCAAGTGCTTCTCCTGCCTCAGCCTCCCAAGTAGCTGAGATTACAGGGATGTGCCATCATACCCAGCTAATTTTTTGTACTTTTAGTAGAGATGGAGTTTCATCATGTTGGTCAGGCTGGTTTCAGCTCTTCTTTTGATTTCATAATTTGTCAGAAGAAAAAAGAAGCAGCTTACAAATGAATGAAGTTGCCTTGAATGTGGACTGCTTATGCATCTTCTATGGAAGAAGCATCGGAGTCAAACATAAGCAGGCATATGACAGAACGTAGGAAAAAACAAATTCAGTGTCAACCATTTCAATGATCCCATTTAAAATTATTTGATTTCTAAGAATTGTAATGGGGTACATCAGTGGTATTTTTTAAAAAGGATGTAGATGAGTGGGAAAGTCTCTCTTTTTGCCTTATTCTTGTGTTTGTGTTTTACTCCTACTCCCCATGTGAGCATATGCTTAAGTTACAACTGAAGGCTCATAGAGTATCTTGATGTATCCTGATTTCTTTCAGCTGGAAATGGAGTTTGTTGGTTACATCATTGTCTTATTTAAAACATCACAGTTTCACTATTTTTAGAGTGTCTTTTGTTAAAAATTGAGTGAAAAGTTGTTTCCTTCTTAAATATTGCTTTGAAAACTGCCCAATTATACTGTCCTCACAGTCTTTTTCTTATGGGGAATCAATCCTTGGTTTCAAGATAAGGATAAAATAAATAGAAATCTGAAGTATAATTTCATTCATGGTATTATTGGACTTTCAGGTAGTCACTGCTTCTTTCTGGCAGTTTAAAATTGCATTTTATTGGGCTTAGATATTTTACAGAGTCCTAATCTTTTTACATAAATAAGAGTGATTTACTTTTCTAAAACATCAAATTTAGTTGCTATATAACCACGAATAGGCAGATTGCTCTGAAATTGTTATGATGCATACTCATCATAGACTATACTTTATTTAATTAGTATAACATCACAACATAGAAAATAGAAAATGTTATAAAGCCCATACCACATATGTTTATATTTTCATTTATCACAAAATAGTGTAGAAACATACATACTTCTTTTGTATTTTATAGACAAGGAATTCTTAATGCAGAGAAAGACTGAAGAATTAAGAGGTTACTCAGAACCATCTTACTCTATGAAATAATAAATGAACAAGAAAAAACATATTAATATGTTACTAGCATGATATATATACATAAGCTAATAAGCAAAGATTTACAGCAACTATTCATTAATATTAACTAGATGATTTACTCAAAATAGGTATTTCTACCAAAGTTAGGTAACAAAACACATACCAAAAGAGGTAGATACTGCATATTGCCCAAACCTAAACTAATCTAAGGAAAAATAACAAATTACAATTTTCACATGTCATGTTTCGTAGAGTTTCTGAAAATCCTTGAGGATTTTACCAGGAGACAGGTTTGAGACTATTCTCTTAGTAAGACTGTAAGACTGACTTTCATTTTTTTTTCCTGATTCCTGATTTTCATATGCCACTTGTAAATGTAATTTTCATTCTTTAATATCCATTCACTTCACAGTTAATACTTTTCAAGCACCATAGATGACTTGAAATTAAATCACATACATCTTTCTTTTATGCATTAAAGTGTTAGTAGTAAGGATTAATGGGCTTTATTCTCAGTACCTAGATTATTCTTTGGTAGTAAGTTAGTAACATAGGAACAAATTAACTCTCTTGAACTGACAGGACACTAGTAAACTATATCAGGGACTGAGTTACAATGATCTTAAGTGTGAATTACACTTATGTTCAAATTTATTTACTGTGAGTGATCACAGAGATAGACTTTTCATGTGATTTCCTTTAGACTTACAGTATTTGTACTGTTAACAATATATATAGATATATGTATTCTAGAAAATATCTGGAAATTGGCAGCAAATAATTAAGGCCTCATTTATTTATAATGATTATGATTTAGAGAGTTATGGAAGATACTTTGTCAATTTTTTTTGGAATAACAAACATTTACTCAAAAATGGGTAAATAATACATAGTCACCCTCCATCCCTTAATGCCTCTTCCTCTCCTTTTGAACAGATGGGTAATGTATGGGCATGGGAGGTGGAAAGGACACAAGGACTGGCCCACCACCTTCTCTGTCCCCCAAGATGACAGCTTATAGAGCAGAGGAGGCAAATAGGTCCCCTTCCCTCCTCTCAAGGTACCATATGGTCACCTAAAGCGCCAGCTCTGTAAGGCCAAATGAAAATTATTGTTTCATCTTAATTAGCAGAACAATTCTCATCTGTGTGCTAAGAAAATAGTCACAAACCTGTCTCCTGATAAAATCCTCAAGGATTTTCAGAAACTCTACAAAACATGACATGTGAAAATTGTAATTTGTTATTTTTCCTTAGATTAGTTTAGGTTTGGGTGATATGCAGTTATCTGCCTCTTCTGGTATGTGTTTTGTTACCTAACTTCGGTAGAAATACCTATTTTGAGTAAATCACTTAGATAATATGAATGAATAGTTGCTGTAAATATTTGCTTATTAGCTTATATATATATACATATCATGCTAGTAATAAATTACTTTTTTTTCTTGTTCATTTATTATTTCATAGAGTAGGATTGTACTAAGTAACCTCTTAGTTGTACAGTACAGGTAATACAGAGAGAAGGAAGGCTTCAAGGGAATTGAACTTGGTCCTGTAGAATGGGTGGGATATGAAAAAGCAAAGAGGAA
This sequence comes from Papio anubis, assembly GCF_008728515.1. Lineage (NCBI taxonomy): Eukaryota > Metazoa > Chordata > Mammalia > Primates > Cercopithecidae > Papio > Papio anubis. Next base: position 69,010,200 of record NC_044982.1, on the reverse strand, counting down.
AGAAAAGGGGGTAAGGTATAGAAAAAAAGCAGCATAGGTGAATCACAGGTACAAGGATGAATATAATCTATGAGAGGAACTGAATAGAGGTCAGTCTGGCAGGAACAAAGAGAGGCAAATAAGCAAAGATTTACAATAACTATTCATTGTCCATCCTCATCATGTGCCTTCTTAAACAAAATAATTAGTAAAATTCTTTCTGCTTGGGCACGGTGGCTCATGTCTGTAATCCCAGCACTTTGCGGGGCCGAGGCGGGTAGATCACAAGGTCAGGAGTTTGAGGCCAGCCTGGCCAACATGGTGAAACCCCGTCTCTACTAAAAATAGAAAAATCAGCCGGGCGCGGTGGCGGGCACCTGTAATCTCAGCTACTCGGGGGGCTGAGGCAGGAGAATCACTTGAACCTGGGAGGTGGAGGTTGCAGTGAGCCGGGATCATGCCACTGCACTCTAGCCTGGGTGACAGAGTGAAACTCCATCTTAAAAAAAAAAAAAAAAAAAAAAAAATCCTTTCTACATGCAGTCTCCAGCTGCTTATATCTGGACTTTAAAATATTCACACATCAGGCTACTTCTGATAATTCTCAGTCTGAATGACATCACTTCAGAAAGTGATCTGCTGTTTGCCCAGTAGAAGAGTTACATATTATTGCCTTTTGAAGGATGATACCTCAAACTGCAGCCTTGACATCTGGCCTATCTTTGAACGGCTTGAGATACAGCTCTTATGAATAATCTTTATCATTCAGAATAACTTTGGACATTCTGACTTTTAGCACTAAACTCCATGGAAAGAGTTTAATTATTTGGGAAATGGGGTTATACAATCTAAATTGCTGTCATTCCAAAGAAATTCTCATGGGTATTTCTATTATTCCCAGAGAAGAATCCTTACAAGCCCTTCCTTTCTTTTCCTTGTCAGTTTCTAGAAGCCAATTTTGATGAGTTTTATATCTGCCATCTGGCCGTACTTTTTTCAAACTCAACTTAATATTTTTTCTCATAAGTTTATAAGTTAGGGTTACACAAAAAGAAAATGAAATTAGTTCTTAGTATTGAAATAAAGACGTTCTATTAATGGCACTGTGTTTTTCCTATCTCTTATGCAGAGAACCTTAAAATGCTGAATTCTTTACCCTTCACATCTAGTTGGTCATTAAATCACATTTTGTCAATAGTGTTTCTGATACGAATTTCTTCCTCCCATTCTCACTGCTACCAACCTACATCAGCACATCATTTGTCTATCTTAAAATACTATACTATCATGACTGCTTCTTAGCTGGTACTCTTACCTGTAACACCAACCTGATTTAATTAATCTTCCAATGCTAAGTGAGAGATCGATGTTCCTAAAATGCTATTTTCATCAAGTAATCATTGCTGCTTTGAAAACTCTACACTGGCTTCGTATTTCCTATCACATGAAATCTAAATGTCTTTGCATACTTTTGAAGGCTCTCAGTAATTCAGACTAGTCTTGCTTATCTGATCTCATGCTCCAGGAGCCTCTGCTCCTGCCAGGGTGACCTCTCTGCAGCTCCTTTCATAGATTATATTTACTCTTGTACCTGTGCTTCATCTCTGCTACTTCTCTCCTCTGTATTACCCTCTCTTCTTTCCCCTGTGCTAATTCATATCCTACCCATTCTACAGGGCCATGTTCAATTTCCTTGAAGCCTTCCTTCTCTCTGTATTACCCTGTACTGAACAACTAAGAGGTTACTTAGTGCCATCCTACTCTATGAAATAATAAATGAACAAAGAAAATTATGTTAATATATTACTAGCATTATATATACACATACATATACACAAATTACAACATGCCAGATACTTTTTAACTTAATTATATTTGCAGGCACTTGAACCCTCTCCAAATATTTAGGTACAAGTATGTTTACTGTAGCAGTATTAGGAAACAACTCAAAACCAGTGGTATAAACTTATCACAGGCAAAGGAGGTATGAAATGCTTTTAATATATCCAACCAGTAGTGCTAAATACATGACACAATTTTTTCGATTAGCTGTCTTTCTCTATATCTTGTAATAACAGTAACAGAGATGAAAATAAAATCAATTTTGTTGCTTTTTTCTTACACTAGTCTACATTTTCCACTAAAATCCTACATCTTTCCAAAAAGTGATAAAATGTTTTAAATTCCATCCAGTAAGTAGTCAGACTAACAAGAAATTTTTTATATTAATGCTTACAATGAAATGGCAAGAAGAGGTGTTGCCAACTGTAAAAAACAAGTTGAGTTATTCATACTTGTCACCTTTTTGCCAAAAACTTCCCATAGGTATAGTACTTCGAATGCTATGTTCATATACCTGAAGATTTAAATCACTCACATTAATCGATCAAAGACTCTGGTCCACTATTTTGACATGCTTACTGAGAACAGAGGATGACTGACTATTCTCAAGGAAGTTATTAACTTCTGTCCAAACCTTCTCTCTCAGTCTGTGCAAACTATAGCAGTGAAGCTCTTTGATGGGACACACACTGCCTTTTTCAGCTTCACATCATTCTTTTCTATTAGGATACCAGTGTCTTTGAAAGTTATTAAAAAGCATGTTTAAAAAGTATAGAAATTTTGAATACAGACTTTCTCAGTATTTGTACCATTGTGTATTGTCTGGAAATTACTAATCAGTGTTTATAGTTTTAAAAGTCTATAAAGAAGTTGACAGTGTTGAAGACACTAACATTTCAAAGTTAATTTTAGCACTATGAATATACACACATTTGTTTTTATCTTTCTTGGGCACATCAGTAAAAATTTTTGACAAATACGCTAAACCCAAATTAAATTCTAGCTATTACTATATATCTTTACGAATTTTGCAACTTAGATCACTCAGAGAATATTATGATAATATATTTTATAATTAGAGGGCAAGATGAAATGCTACCTTCCTGCTATAAAAAAACAGTACTATATTTCTCTCTTTTCCATGTACTTGAAGGGAGTTAAAAATACACAGCTCCTCAAGGATATCTCTAAAAATAGCCTAATTGTTTTTCTAATTGATCCAGAAACTTCTTCTAACAATTCTAAATATTCTTTAACTCAAGAATTCCACTTCCAGGAATTTGTTTCCTCTGTAATAATCGCAGCTGGGCGCGGTGGCTCACGCCTGTAATCCCAGCACTTTGGGAGGCCGAGGTGGGCAGATGACGAAGTCAGGAGATGGAGACCATCCTGGCTAACACGGTGAAACCCCGTCTCTACTAAAAATACAAAAAATTAGCTGGGCGTGGTGGCGGGTGCCTGTAGTCCCAGCTACTCCCGAGGCTGAGGCAGGAGAATGGCGTGAACCCGGGAGGCGGAGCTTACAGTGACCCGATATCACGCCACTGCACTCCAGCCTGGGCGACGGAGCGAGACTCCATCTCAAAAATAAATAAATAAAACCAAATTACCTGCTTTTGTCACAGAACTTGCACTCTGGTCTACAAAAAAAAAAAAAAAAAAAAAGTATAGGATACATTTTTGAGATTCAAATTATACTTTTATAAAATTGTGTATTGTCTGGAAATTACTAATCAGTATTTATAGTTTTTAAAGTCTATAAAGAAGTTGACAGTGTTGAAGACTAACATTTCAAAGTTAATTTTAGCACTATGAATATACACACATTTGTTTTTATCTTTCTTGGGCACGTCAGTAAAAATTTTTATTCACAAATAGGCTAAATACTTCCCTTAAAATAGTGATTACATTCACCAAATTGTAAAGAAAGACGCTATGGGGAGGAATAAAAACAGCTTTCATCTGGTTTCAATGAAAACTTGAGGCTCTAAAACAATTTTAATTGTGTATCTATTTTGTTTTCTCCATTAGTGGCCCATCCTTCAAAATCTAGCTGGAGGCCGGGCACAGTGGCTCACGCCTGTAATCCCAGCACTTTGGGAGGCTGAGGCGGGCAGATCACCTGAGGTCGGGAGTTCGTCACCAGCCTGACCAACATGGAGAAACTCCGTCTCTACTAAAAATACAAAATTAGCCGTGGTGGCACATGCCTATAATCCCAGCTACTCGGGAAGCTGAGGCAGGAGGATCGCTTGAACCCGGGAGGGGGAGGTTGCGGTGAACCGAGATAGCGCCATTGCACTCCAGCCTGGGCAACAAGAGCGAAACTCTGTCTCAAAAACAACAAAACAAAACAAAAAACAAAAAACAAAATCTAGCTGGAGCCTGATGCAAAAGGACATCTTTTCCAGAAAAAAAAAAATTACAAATCTCTCCTTCAAAAAAACCTTTCATGTGTGGCATTTGACATTTTCTTTTTACTTAACCCAACTAATATGTAGTTTTGCATCTCATTAAAAATAAAACTTAACTGGTTTGTCAGATTCTAGAAAAAAAACTTTAATAACAAAGAGATAAAGTTTTGGAGAAATGTTGAAATATAAAGAGTTCCCAGTTGGGACAAATTTTTAATAACAAATTCAGCCTTGTCTGTTAAGTTACTACATCAACTGGTATTATAAAATAGCATATACATGGCTGGGCGTGGTGGCTCACGCCTGTAATCCCAGGACTTTGGGAGTCCCAGGTGGGCAGATCACAAGGTCAGGAGACCAAGACCATCCTGGCTAACATGGTGAAACCCCGTCTCTACTAAAAACAAAAACAAAAACAAACAAAAAATTAGCCAGGCGTGGTGGCAGGCGCCTGTAGTCCCAGCTACTTGGGAGGCTGAGGCAGGAGAATGGCGTGAATCCGAGAAGCAGAGCTTGCAGTGAGCTGAGATTGCGCCACTGCACTCCAGCCTGGACTACAGAGAACCAGACTCTGTCTCAAAAGAAAGAATCACAAGTCCACTTGCCTTTCAGTGCCTGCCTGTGAGTATAGCAATAATTCGGCTTATAGCTGCTCATTCCTTATCAGAATAATGGTCATTCTGTGGTGTTTTAGTTGAGTAGGTTTTGCTGTGTGGCATTCTTAAACGTCATGCTCTAACTTCATTGACTAGAGAGGCTTGATTATGAAGACACTATGTTGGTCAGTGGTGAAATCTTTGAACATGCATTTCAGCTAACTTTCTCTATAACTTTAACAACATTTGATATGTCATAGTCTCTTAGAAATACTATGATAAAGAAGCCATTAAGCGTATCCTCTACTTTTTCCCATTGATTCTCTCCCTCATTGAGGAATATTCAATACACATCATAGAGGAACAAATTTAACTGAATGAGTTCTCCTTAATTTCAACAATTACTATGGGCACAAAACAATATAAAATTTTCACTGGGTATCTTTATTGTTAATTCATCAGGTCCAACTTTTTTTATGGACAAGTAGGCTATATGCATAATCCTTTAATGTACAATTTCAAAGTTCAGAAAGCTCTGAAAAACAAAAGGTACTTTGATAAGTTTGCTGCACTCCTGTTGCAGCAAAACCTGACTTGATTTAAGGTGACAATTCACATATATCTCATTGCAAAAATATTCATGTGTTTGATTATAGGGTGCTTTCTGGAACAACATCCTTTTATAAGATTTGGAAAATTCTGAATTATGAAACACATATAAACCCAAGGGTTTTAAGTGAGGGATATCGATTCGATTAGATTCTATGTTATTCCTTTAGTAGGTGAACAATATTGTTCATGTGCCATAGCAAATTCAGTATTTTAAAATCATATTTTTGGAGGTTCTAAAATTGAAGATATTACACTCTATGGTACACTCTAAAAAGTAATAAAGACTTACAGCAACATAGCCCAAAGAGTTAATGGAATATATGGTTTTCACAATGATAACACCTTCCTTGATTCACCCAAGTTGGAGACAGACGTCCTTTCTAAGTGTTCCCACGTACTATACACTTCCCCTATTATGATTGCTGTTTACTGGTCAGTGTCCCTTGCTAGACTGTATGCTCAGTGATGTCAGATGCTGCTGGCTTGAATTATATTATACCAGTAATTCTCAGTGCTTGCCTCACTGCTTGGTGCATAGCACATGCTTGATTAAAATAATAATTGAATCAGAGGGCAGAAGAAGTAAGTTTCAAAGAATTCTCTAAGTACCTTCAAATAACTCAAGGTAGGACAGGAACTACTCTCATTCAACTTCCATCCTTTCTTTATTTAAGGACCCCTTTTATTCTTATTTCACCAAAATATTTTAGCAGCTGTCCATTCATGCTCATTTTATTTCCAGTTTTTTTTTTTTTTTTTTGTAGTCTTTCATGTTAATGATTATACTTCCCTTGTCCTTTTAAAATAAGCTTCAGGCCGGGTGCGGTGGCTCACGCTTGTAATCCCAGCACTTTGGGAGGCCAAGGCAGGTGGATCACGAGGTCAGGAGTTCAAGACCAGGCTGACCAAGATGGTGAAACCCTGTTTCTATTTTATTTCTAAAAATAAAAAAAAATTAGCCAGGTATGGTGGTGGGTGCCTGTAATTCCAGCTACTCGGGAGACTGAGGCAGAAAATTGCTTGAACCTGGGAGCCAGAGATTGCAGTGAGCTGAGATCGCGCCACTGCACTCCACCCTGGGTGACACAGCGAGACTCCATCTCAAAAAAAAAAAAAAAAGAAAAGAAAAAGAAAAAGAAAAACTAAGATGTCAAGATGAACATCCACCTGGATGTTTTACATACTACTGAAATTTACATACTACTGAAATTCAACCTGCTAAAGATGTCATTCCATTTCACTCTGTTCTTCCTCCAGTCTTCCAAATCTTAGTAAATGGTATTCCCATCTATCAGACTGTTCAAGACAATTATCTGGGAGCTCTCCTCGACACCCTGTATCTTTCCAGAAAGTCTACTGTCCAAATTTATCTCATCTCACTATTTCTCTCAATCTCCCCCCACCAACATCCAAGTTATCACAATTTCTCATCAGTTCTATTTCTTCCTAGTGAGTCTCTCTATTTCTACTCTTGTCTCATTCCAATTATCTTCCACATAGTAGTCAGTGTTAGTCTTTTAAAAATGCAAATCAGAATATATCCCAGATTGAAATCCATCAACAACTTCCACTGTTGTAAGATAAAGTCAAAAAATGGGAAATAACAGACAAAAACCACAACGGAAGTTAAATGGTTCTATAAGATCTGACTCTGCATACTACTCCATCCTCTTTTTTGCTCCAAGCAGCCATTATTTTTCTGCAAAAATCTTCCTTCAGTTTCTCCAACAAGCCAAGTTATTTGCTTTGGCTTCCATACAGAAGGCTATTTCTCCAGGCTAATTCCTTTTTTTTTTTTTTTTTCATGTTCTTACAAAAAAGTTTTCTTTATTTTAATATGCTTTTAAACACTTTGGTTACAGAAATATCTTATTTATAACAAATAAAATATAAAATAAGACCTTATACATTCGTATATCAATTGAAGGCCAATAATGTTTATCTAAATATTATTTTTGACAAAGAATTACGCTTGGCTAAAACATGAGTTCAAATTAAGAAGAGGATGTTTGTAAGTAATGATTTGCAAGCCTATAGCTTCAAGTAGTTTATACTTCTGGTCTTAGCTTAGATAAACACCTTTTCCCTTACCACAAATCTAAATCTACCTGTTATACTTTCCTAGCATTCCTAGGAATTTTTCCTCATCATATTAAATGAATTTATAATTATATACTTACGTGTATGAATATTTTAATATGTCTCTCCTGAAAGATTTACTTTATGAGGTAAAGGTACAGTGAGGTCAAGATACAGTTTGAGTTTGTTCATCAGTGCCTAACACAGTGCCTGGAACACACAGAAGATGTTTTAAAAAAATCTGTTGAATTAGGACATGAATACAATTGATCAACATCTAACTATTATAATTACTAAATAGAAAAATATTTAAATCATGACCTGTTTTGAATGTGCAACAATCTTTCTGCTTTTATCCATTAGGAATTTTTCTCTTTCATCTTTTTTATTTGGAATGAAATAGATTTGTATTTGAGATCTGGAAAAAAAAGTCTAATATTTATATTTGGCTTAGCTATTATAACTCACCTATTTACTTCCTGAGATATCTGTAATGATTTGTGTTTAAATTTTCACTTTACAATAACTAATTAGGATACTTAGATCACCATTTAAAAATACAAACAACCACTTCCAGTAGTCAAAAGGGGTATTTCTAAAGGGACAAAATCTATCACAAAACAGTATCGAAGCTAAGTTTTATCATAAAAGTATGGACTCATTAAATAATTAGGCAGACAGATAGGCTAGCTATCATACTTAGAAGTTGACCCAAATTCTAATGAGTAATGAAACTTGTTCATTAAGCAGTAATTTTAAAAAAAAAAGCAAGGTGACATGACTGCTAACATAAATCTTTGATGCACTGATCTGATTCCTTTCTAAAGACATTTACTTAGGGTAGAGTTTATTGTGTTTAAATTGTTACTTAAATGATATTTTAAAGTTCTTTATTTTTGTTTTCATATGATATAGAAAATGTATGAAACCAATATAAAATTCAATTACTAAGGATAAAAATTGTATTAATGGGTCCCAGTTTCACTCTCTAAGTAAGAAAATAGGATTCATATCTATTAATTTGTCACTAACATGTAGCTCTCCAGAATAACTATGTATTCCTAGGACACAAACATTTTTATTATTTTACTATTCACTGGATTCATTATTCAAAAAATTATCAGCAATAATACAACCAATTTATACTACACAATAAATTATGTATTCTATGAAAGTCAAATATTTTCAGAGTCAATATAATCACAACATACTTTTTTTGGACTCACGTGTTCACTCACAGTTTGCTTTTAACTGCTTCATAGAGATGGCAGTTTACACATTACAATGAGGTTTTATTGATTTATCAGTTACACAGTATAATAAGCATTCTCAGTAAACTGGAAAAGCTAGCTCTGAGGCTAGTATCATACAATAGTAAGTTGCAGAATACTTCAGAGCAAATCAGAAGGTTGGCATAAGGGAAAGATATATGGTGTAAACTAGACTAGCAAAGACTAATATTTAGTAAGTCTGCTAACACAAACAAATTAGGTTTTTAAGTTGTACACTTTGTCCATGATGGGAAAAATGTTTACTTAGTATTTTATGTTATATGGTCAACTATTCTACATCAAACTATTAAATTTCCTTTTTGGGAAAATGTTTTCTTATTTGAAGACATGTAAAGTAACATTTAACATTAATATGATGTAACAAATACTTTACTAGCAAACAAGTCCTTTCTTTCAATAATGTATCTGAATTTAACTAGCTCAGATAACTTGACTTTTGCATGTATTTGTTAATAAATAATAAAAATATTAAAATTTTTTTTAGTATTTTAAAATAAATACTTTTAAACAATAAAATGTGTTAAATTGGTAAGAGAGTAAAAGGGTTGAGCAAAAACTACACAATAAAATTCTCTAAAGCATCATGTAAAAATTTTGTAATTTAAAAATGTAAAGATCATGTAGCCAAAGGTGGTAATGTTCTCTGTTCTATTATTGAAGCCAAAGAATATATATATATTTATTTATTTATTTACTTTTTCTTTAGATAAAGTCTTAGTCTGTTGCCCAGGCTGGAATGCAGTGGCATCATCTTGGCTCACTGCAACCTCCACCTTCTGGGTTCAAGCAACAAAGAATAAAATTTTTATTAAAGTTTTTTTGCTTTTTAAAATGGAATAGTTTGAGGACTTCTGAGAGCCTACAAATGAGCAAAGTGGAGTACTGGAAGAGATCCGCAGAGCAATTCATGACTCAATCAGCTGACTGAGTTGTTTGTCATTCAGCTGAACAGAACTGGCCAACATGTTGTTTTAGATAATAATTTTTTTCTTTCTTAGTTGTAACTTGTTTAATTTCCATCCCTAATAGGCCATTGAAGAAGTAAAGCAAGCAGAAAGTATATGGATGTTGAAATACAAATTAATGAGGAGCATAAAAATAAATCTGTAAATTCACCTCAGGATTCTCTTCACGAGATCTATAAATTGTGTTCATTTGATCCCACTACTCACATTACCCATTATGTAGCTGCTTCTTAAAAAAAGAAGTTAAAGAGAGAACATATTAGAACAATAATATTCAATTTAGTTTTTCATATACTGGCATAAAGGCCAAAACACCCACAATGTGCTATTTGTGAAAATATTCTAGAAAATAGAGGCTCTATTGTTTTATTTTAAAAGTAAAATGTGGCTGGGCGCAGTGGCTCATGCCTATAATCCCAGCACTTTGGGAGACCGAGGCGGGTGGATCACCGCAGGTCAGGAGTTCAAGACCAGCCTGGCCAACATGGTGAAAGCCCATCTCTACTAAAAATAAAAAAATTAGCTGGGCATGGTGGTGGATGCCTGTAATCCCAGCTACTCTGGAGGCTGAGGCAGGAGAATCACTTGAACCTGGGAGGCGGAGGTTGCAGTAAGCCGAGATCTCGCCACTGCATTCCAGCTTGGACAACAGAGCGAGACTCCATCTCAAAAAAAAAAAAAAAGTAAAATGTTAAGAATTCCAAATATCACCTCACAAGCAGTTATTTAATGTCACAATATGTTATCAAATTTTAATCTACTTTCTTATTTATATTCAGACCCTAAACTCAACTTAATATTACATTATAAAATTTAACAAATTATGATTTTTCTTATATAGCTGAAGTCAAACACCATGTGATGTTACATAAGTATTAAAGATTGTGGTAAATAAAATTTATAAAACAATCAATGCAAGTTAACTTCTTTATCTTATACCAATGCAAAAAAGGATGTTTAAAACACTACATAGAGAATATATACTGGAGAGATTCAAGAGGCAAGAAAGATTGGGAAATGTTGCTTTCACATTGCTAAAGGTTTTGATCATTTTAAACCCAGAAAAGTTTCAATTAATGATGGAGGAGGTGAGTCACTGATTTTTATACTGCCAATGAAATGCAGCAAGCTAGAATAACTGGTTAGTTTTATTAAGGTATCTTATTAAGATGGCTTATTAAGCTACTCACTATTGTTTTCATAGGGCTTTAGGCAGATACTAAACTTTAAAATGTAGGATTCGTTCCTTCCTAACTTTCATAAAAGTCATATATAATTAGCACTGAATGAAATTTTCTAATGTCAACATTTCAAATTTTGATTAACAGGGAATACAAATCAACCTAACTCAAGTTTAATTCAAAAGACAGGCAACATCCTTTGGGAGACTAGTAGAGATAATATATCAATGCAACTTCAAATTTTAGACTAAGCCATGGGCCTACAAAGTAAAAGTAATATTCAACTTATTAAGCTGGCATCATCACAGTCATTTTCCCTACCTGTTTTAACTATGATTCATAAAAACCATACATTCTCATCTTTAGGTCAACATTTAAGGTCTCGAAAGCAATCGGGCCCTATTGATAGATACGATGATTGATATACATAGAGTATAAAAGATGATTGAAATAAAGATAAAGTAACAGTTAATAAAAGTGATGCAGGTTCCAAACATGAATTGAGATACAGAAATTTAGACAGTGGTAAGGTTTACGGACACCATATAATTAAAAACCTGGCCAAATTCTGTAAAGTGGAAAGAACCACGATAGTTCAAGTTTACAATATTACTATCATTTCTAAACATAAAATACCATTCAATAGAAATCATACAAGTTAGAATAACTTAGCAAGTTATCATTATTATTCTTATTTTTAAAGAGAATAAACTGGGAGTGTCTTTTATTTCCCTGTAACAGTATTTTTTTTCCCCCTGTAATAGTGTCTTTTTCATCTTTTATTGGGTATTCAAGGCTAGAACTAGAGTGAGGTGAATGAGGCACTCATCTCAGGTTGAAATTTAAAAGGATGTAAAAGAAAGTAATCAAGATGAGAAATATGTTAATAAAAATAGTTTTAAAAATCACAACACAAAAACTTCATGAGAAAAATATCAAAATTTTAAATAAGGAAAGGATCAATACCTAGTCTAATACTGACAAAGTCTCTAAAGCAAAACTTCTTTACCTCATAGTTTCTTTAAAAGATGACTTCTGATAAAGGGTTGAGTGGTTTAGGTCTATCTGCTATCATTTACATAAGCACAGAATACATGAGTGAGAAAAATACCCAAAGTAAATTTTAATAATAAATCCCTAAATATTGTTCTAAGGCAGTTGATATCCTAAACCCCTATGTCTAAACCCACCCTGATTTCTAAGCTCTAAACTCCTTAGTTATACTAAGTAAGCTCTCTGAAACTATTTAGACTGACTGATTCTAGTACCAAAGTTGCTTCTTTTAACTAATTTTATAGCTGATTAATGGTCTTTGCTTGAATTAATTATGCTGGAAGTTACAAGGTACTGATTTTCTAATTGTATCACTCTCTCTACATTTATTAACTGACATTATTCTGTACAAAAGGCTTTTTCCTCTTTATCTTTCATCTCTTGTTTTTGAATATGTTTGTAGACTCTAAGATGTAAAAGTTCAATATTTTGTAATCAAATAGAGTTTATTTTTTCGACTCACAAATCATCCCAAATTTGGTCAGTGGAAACCTTTTCACGCTGGCTTATGTGTCCTTTCTATACAACCCCGTTAATCTTTGAGCATTTGCTTGTTTCTTGGCACAAAAAGACATCCCAGACTACTCTGCATTTTACCTGACCTAGAAGCTTGGTACTTTTTAATGGGAAATGGTACTTAGAAACTAAAATCTGGATGCTAGATATGTCTATTGCTTTTAAGCCCTTTTCAGTTGACACAGCTAAGAAAAATATATATATATATTTAAAATCATGCAGGCGCGGTGGCTCATGCTTGTAATTCCAGCATTTTCAGAGGCCAAGGTAAATGGAACACTTGAAGCCAGGAGTTCAAGACCAGCCTGGAGAACATGGCAAAAACCCATCTCTACTAAAAATACAAAAATGAACTGGGTGTGTTGGTATGTGCCTGTTATACCAGCTACTCAGAAGGCTGAGGCAGAAGAACCGCTTGAACCCGCGAGGCGGAAGTTGTGGTGAGCCGAGACCCCGCCACTGCACTCCAAAGTGAGACTCTGTCTCAAAAAATAAATAAAGAAAATCAAATCATGAGATTCATTTTGATATTTCTAATTCAAATGTAATATTTCAGTTTCTATTTCCTAATTCCATTTATTTTATGGTGGAAATCTTGGTTCCTAATAACATTTATTTATTTATTTGCTCAGTTCAACAATATACATAAAATCATTTCAAAATGTTAATACCAGTAGGACTAATAACTGTTAACATGGTGAGTAAACTTTAAAATTTCTTTGCATGTATTTCTATTCTTAGACTATATGCCACTAAGGATGTATAGTCAGAGTATGATGATCAAAAGATACTTTTCTGTATTTTATCAATTCTCTATACAGTTAGGTATATTTATTCCTATTTATAGTCACTTTTAGGGCTTTCTTTTTATCTTTTTAATTTGATTTCAATTTCTAAATATGTAAAAGATTTACATGACTCAAAAGTCAAAACTATACAAAAGGGCATACTCAGAAAAGTTGCACTCCCATCTGTGCCTGTATCTCTTTCCCTTATACCTCCAAAGGTAATCATTTTAGTTTCTGGCTGATCTTTCCTGTTCCTTTTACTCTTATTTCTCACACAAAAGGCAGTAAATGAGAAGCACTTGATTTTTTTTCAGTTAGCAATCTGTCCTGGAAATCACTCAATATCAGTTTATAGGTATTGTTCTTATTCTTTTTTACAGCTGCATTGTATTACACTATGTGCATGTACCATCATTTATTTAACTACTCTCCTATTTGGGTTATTTTTATTTGCTATTAAAAACAATACTGTAATTCTTATGTTGCTTCATATGCATGGAGGTTTATATTCAGGATAGAGTCCTAAAAGTGATTCTTCCTTAGTCAAAGGGCAAATGCATATGTGCTATTGTTAGATATTGCCAAATTCTCCTCCACAGGGGTTTTACCATTTCACGTTCTCACCAGTAATGTATGAGAATGCACAGAACCCTCTTTACTTCCAGTTTCAAGATCTATGTAAAGAATCCCTTTCAAAAGTTACATGGTTCTTGTATCGTTTCTGAGGCTACAATATAATTTTTTTCCCTTTTTGTTTCCAAACAAGTGATCATAATGTTTTAATTAAAAATATATAAGTTGAAGATATTAAACAGCTGATGTTTGCAGAGCACATTATACTTTTCAAAGCACTTTTATGCACATGCATTTCATTTGATCCTTACAGCCATGTTTTGAAGTAGATTAGAGCAAGTATATCTTCCAGATGAGAACATTGAGAGCAAATTTAATGATTTGTACATACCTAGTTAATGACAGTTGAGGGTCCTGTTAGTTCACTAATTATTTTTACTAGATACTAAGTTGCCTCCCCTTTAACTTTCAATTTTAGTGTCTTAATTTTCTATATGTTAGTGTAACTTGCTAGATAAAAGTATTAGGAATGCAGACCTAATCATTATATTTACCTCATAAATGGCAGAAACAAGAAAGCTATTATTGAGTTATTGAGCTTGTATTTTATTTTGGAGAATAAAGCTTCATTTGTTTGGTTTAGCTTAAATATTTTATAAACTACAAGTGCTAACCAAGTACAATATAGTTTATTCTAAAAACAATACAGCATATTTCAATTTAAAGAAAGACTTAGTAATGTAAAATAAGTAACAGCTTAAACACAATGAATTATATTTTAATACATAAGCAATTGCTGTACATTTCTAAAGTCATAGCAAATAAAGTAAAAAGTAGCCAAAATGTAACTTCAGGACTGAATTAAAGTTCAAAGTCTTCCTTTGTTCTAAACAATGTCTCCTTGCATTCTGTGAAAAGGTGAGAGAAAAAGTTCTGTTCTGAGAATAAAATGTTTGAACTATATTTTAATTAGATTGATTCGTCCTTGAGAAAGGCAACATATATTTATCCTATCAAGCGTACTTCAAGAAAATATTAAAGAATGACATTAACAAATATAAACTGAGAGTCCTCAAATCAGAAGAAATGAAATCATTGAGCATAAATATAAACTCCAATTTTGGCCTCTTTTTCATAATGTAAACTGGACTCCATAAAACACAATCTGTATGTTAAAGATGCCATTTATTTTTCAGGTTGAAAAATAACAAAAAGACTTTAGACCCACATATAAAAGGTACTCTTTTTATCCTTTTCTGAGACACTGACCTGTATACTCATTTAAAAATGAACACCACATCTTTACGTTATTAAATCTTTGTTTTGATCTATTAGTATTCACCAAAGTGCCATTTTATAAAACCCCACACTGAATAGACAAGGCTGGAGGTGACCATCTGCAGCTTTAGAGTCTGCATTTGAATTGATGAAAAGAGCTTTGTGTTTTCATTGCCAAGTTTGATTCTTCCAGTCATTAGGAATTCCCCTCAGATCGCATCAATGAAGCCGGACTCTCTTACACCCATGTGTTAAATTCTCTTCTCCTCATGGTTTCCTTTGCCAGCTCTTCTCAAGAATGACTACTGGGTCTTAAACACATTCTTCTCACAGCTGTGTTAAAAAAGAGCATCAGAAAGTCTTCCTAAAACCCATATGTGTATCTGGTCAGTTCTCTGTCCTAGGGTCACCTTACATTGTGGTGTGATTATACAGAGATTCATTCTTGTTCTTGAACTGTGCTACTCCCATCATTCTGGGAAAGATTTAGGCCCTCTGAGAGTCAGTACTAGAGAACTTCTTGGAAGTTATGTGAAATACACATAACTTAGCTAAAAAGGCAGATTAGTTTAAGTTAAGAAAGATCTTTCAAGACACTAAAAATGTTTTATGTTTTTTTTTTTACCATTATATAGCTTGTTATATGGCACACAGTAACAGAAAGAGATACAATATATGCTTATACATATACACAGGATAGTGTTGTTTGAGGCAAAGGAAAAACTAAAAAGATGATGATGTTCTAAGAACTATTAGTTTGTATTGTATAAACGCCAAAGCAACTTAAAAAATTAAAATTAGTTTAGTAGGTTCCAAAATATCATTTACATGGAATTTGTAGAATCTTTTTTTTGTTTTCACTTTTGGTCAGTCTTGCTATAGAAAGACCTGCTAAAGTATTCTACAGTAGTATAACTTATTTTTTTCATTATATTTAGGTTAAGAAGTGAAAAGTGCCTCTGCTGAGTTGTTCAAGAATGTGTAACACTGAAGGAAGAAAGAAGATATGCATCAGCGATAACTATATTCAATATTGGTATACAAACTTTTTTCTCCTTAAATGTAGATGATCAAGAATAAAGTTAATCTATGGACAATGTTTATGATTTCACCATCAAAGTTACAATGAAACAAGCAAAGGATTCTTCATTCTGTAAATTTACCAAGGGGCAAATATGGACATGGGCAAATCCCTGACCCAGTAGGGATAAATAACCAATTATGGAATGTTAGAATCCAAGTGAAATTTGTATTTCTATGTGCTCTTGGGTTCAATTGAGTTTCTCCCAATTATATTTTGGGAATAAAATCTATACCTAGTAACCTATTTGTCTATTTAGGATAGTTGCACAACTGTGAAATCAGATTTTAGATGAGTATACCTGACCAATGTGGAGAAACCCCATCTCTAGTAAAAATACAAAATTAGCTGGGCATGGTGGCACATGCCTGTAATCCCAGCTGCTCGAGAGGTTGAGGCAGGACAATGGCTTAAACCTGGGAGGTGGAGGTTGCCATGAGCCAAGATCGCGCCATTGCACTCCAGCCTGGGCAACAAGAGCGAAACTCCGTCTCAAAAAACAAAACAAAACAAAAAGTGTATTTTTTCTATATTAACCAGCAAATACATTATATCTAACCTGTGTGTTTAATAACAGAGACAACAAAGGGGAAAGTTTTGAGTGAATTATATAAAGTATCAAGTTAAACAATATGTTACATCAAATCTAATGAGACTGAGCAATGTTTTCACAGGAATGACTAAAACTTCTAAAAATCTAACTTCTACAATACCTTCCTTTTCCCCTTTATTATAAAAATATTTTAAAGCACACTAACAATTAGTGTCATTTAGTAATCTTTTCCTAGGGAATTCAAATCACTTTATACATCTTATTTTTATCAATTCTTCAACGAATCTCAGGTAAGGTAGTTGAGTACTCCTAACTTCACAGAAGTATCCAGGAGCTATGTAGCCTGTCAAGTGATAAAAAATTAGAAAGCTATTGACTGCAGCTAAGAATAGAAACAAAGAAAAGGATACTTGTTAGATCATATATGCCTCTAAGGAGCTTATATTTCATATAAAATAGTTATGTGAAAATCACATGTATGTGTTTCTAAGGTATAAAAAATGTGGTATTTTTCCCTATCAAATTTTAGTTAAAATGTATATGATCATCATAAGTGGATTCTATCATTTCCCTAAAATAATAAAAATTCCAGTCTTTGACTTTTAAAATCACTGTAGTACTGGCATTTATAAAAACCAAAACCCACAACTTTTGTATTTTATTTGAACTGAAACAGTATGGATATCTCATATTTAGTCGTTTGTTCTTTTTCTTCAATTCCTATTGCGTTCATCTGAAACATGTTTTATCTATCTGAGTATGCAGAAACATATAGTAGCTCAACTCTAGTTCTAATCACTGGAAGACAGTTTCTGAAATGAAGAAGTACATTAAATACAAAAAGCCATGTTGTAATTTAAAATTTTGGTTCCTACTTTTATGCTCATTTTCATTCATTCCATAAGGTTAGTTACAAAAGGGATCTACCTTATCGGGGAAAATACAGAGGCTAGGTTTAAAGAGCCCTTTTTCTTCTTTAGCCTGGATCCTTCACTTTGCACTCCATTGGAATTCTTATATTCTGGGTTAGGCACCAATCCTAATAATCCCACATTAATCCTTCCCTGGCACAAAGGAGTAACTCAGATAATTAAAACTATGTTTCTTCTTCATATCAACATGAGACATTCCCCAATAGTTAAGATATAAGCCCAAACTCTTTAGTTTTTATAAATAAATGAATATAATTATGTATTTGTTAAACATTGTAGGTATATCTATGTGTATAATAAAATCAGCTCTAAAGAAACCTACTTTATATATAGATGGATGGGAAAGGTGATCCACTCTGTAAGCATATAATGGAATTAGTGATAATTTTAATGAAATGTTTGTTTAACAGAGTATGAGATGACACATTTCACAAGTCAAATACATAATCAGATAATTTAACTTTTATGATTCACAAATTCAGAATATTAAATTCTTTAAAAGCATATTGCACATCAAAGAATAAAAATTAAGCATGTTTAGATGTTGTACATCTTATGATGACTGTTTAGGAGCCATCTGAGTCCATCTTCCATAATAGATGATAATAAAACTATCTCTAATTAGATTTAGAAGGTGCCTTCCAAAGCTAATTAGGGAGGGCATTTGTTGATAAACTATCACAAATAAACATTCGACTTATTACTTGCTGAAGTACATATATTTCACAGCTTTCAAATTTTAAACACGAGAATATATTTTAAAGAGCAATTTCTAGAAAAGTTTTAGGTCTCCTCCCACTTATTAATAGTACTAATAAATCAAAGCTAACTTTCAACATTATATAAAATATTGATTTATAACTTCTGCTGAGTTGAGGAATTATGAAACTTATTCTTTGATTCAATCAACAAGTACTTACATTGTTCAGATATGTCTAATTTTGCCTTGACACTTACAGTCCAACAAAAAATTTATAGAAAAAATATCACAGGTAAAGTTGACAAGAACCAGAATAATTTTAATGAAAAGACAATGAAATTATTTTAAAAAATTCACTGAGGCCTTTCATTATGCTAAGCATAATTATTTTTCATATGGTTAAAATAGTTAAAATCAGATTCTAGAGCCAGCAACAAAAGTAAAAAATCTAGTAAAATCTATTGATGAAAATAGTAGGCTTTTTTTTTTCAACTGAGAAACTTTAGAAATGCTCTGTCCCTCTTCCCAGCACCCACAGTCATCTATCCTGTTTTATAATTCAACCTGCAAACAGATTAAGCAGCTGAGTTTGTGGAAAGTATGTTTGCTCTATGCTAAGAACCCTTGTGTGACACTATGGTGACTCCCCTGACACTTCGAAGAGAACTACAGACGGTTCTTACTTGTCAGCAGGAAAACCAGGCTGAGAATTCACAATTTCTTTGTAACACCAAATTCTTCACAGAAATCAGTATTTGGTCAAATAGCAGAAAAGACTTTAAACAGCTGTGTGTGTGTGTGTGTGTGTGTGTGTGTGTGTGTGTTTGGTCAATACTGATCAAAAGATATAGGGTGCCCTATATTTCAAAAGACAATCTACAACTTAAGAAAACCTACAAATTGAAATGTTTTAACCTGATCTTTGATGTTTTAATTATGTTATAAAAATTTAAGATGAGCAGAACTCTTGTAAATTTTAAATAATGGATTTTTTCTTTTTAGAAAAGTATGGGAAGGATGAAAGTTCTTGAGTTGATACATCTTTTCTTACAAATCCGTTTAAAAGTTTACAATTTTTTCCATATCTCTTTGTCTCATCTATTCATTATATAGTTACAGTATATGATTTTATATAGTTTATGAGGGAATTTGAATCATAGCACTGTAAATCTGGACCACAGTAAAAATGACATATGACAAAAGTTATTTCCGTGTAAAATCCAGATCTTTGAGAGTTCTAACCTTATAAGCCTGGTTGTAATTACTTTTACTTTAAGTAACTATGTGGAGCTTAGGCATGCTAAGTATAGCAAAACGTATTTTTAAAAGTCCTTTGGCACTTGTTCCAGGCCACAAGAAGCAAGAATACTTGTAGATGGAAAAGAAACTATAGCATAAAGAATCACAAAGTTTTAAATCTCTCAAGATGAATAAAAACATCTTTTAAAGGATTGATGTGTCAGTTTTCTCTTTAATAAATGGGGATTAGGGATAGTCTTTGACAAAACTATTAAGAGAAGTTTTTCCTACAAAGTTCCCGTGCTCTTAGCTGCTCTTTAATTCTCTTTACTTCGACATAACCCCTCTGTCCAAAACCAAGTACAAACATTCAGTACCAGGAAAAGAGCAATCTAAAAGCTAAATCACAATATGCTATTCATCCACAAACACACACATTTTTCAATAAAAGTACATAAATAAAAGAGAATGAATTTCCAGTGATAAAAGATTAGGCTTTATGACAGGTGGGCCAAGAAGATATTTTTTGGTGATGAGGTATGGCATGCACAGACTTTTCCCCTGTAAGTGATGATCTGCCTATACTGGCTAGCTTATGGATGGTAATCCTGTACAACTTGTCTTTCTAGGAATACTCCTATAGGCTAAAATATTTCATAAAATATTAAAATTTTTTATGATTCTGAAAGAAAATAAATTTAAAATTCTATGAATAAATAGCAACAGTAGATAGTCTGTATTATTACCAAAGATTTCAGGTCTTCTAAATGTAATTATATTTGATGGAAGTGCGTGGTTAAAATCTGATCAACAGGAAGTAAGCACTGTCAGCTCCTCAGAGAGTGAAAGGTATGGTGGTGGCAGTGAGGGGAGGGAGGGAAGGACCAGCCATAGAAGTCATGCTTTTCTATGAAACTAGTAAACTCTGGACTCTGGGTTGGGAACAAAAGTATTTGTTATGGGCCTAAAGTAGAGGGGAGTATATCTGAAATTTTCCTGTGTATCTCTAACTTGACTTGCTTTAACTTTATTCTGTTATTCTCTCAAACTATTAAACAGTTATGGTTGATTTGTTCATAGCATTTACAGAGTACTTACTTTACAGCAGGTATCTGCATGAGTTTTTAGAAGAGATGGAGAAACAAAGATGAATAGAACACAGTCAATGTCTTAGGAAATCTGGGAGAGAGTGTACTAGGTAGAAAATAGATGTAAAAAATATACCACCTATGCCTGGTGCAGTGTCTCACACCTGTAATCCCAGCACTTTGGGACGCTGAGGCGGGCAGATTGCTTCAGCCCAGGAGTTTGAGATAAGCCTTGGCAACATGATGAAACCTCAGCTCGACCAAAAAAAAACACAAAACACAAAACAAACAAAAAAACCCACCTAAAATATTGGCCAGGTGTGGTGACGCATGCCTGGAGACCCAGCTCCTGGGGAGGCTGAGGCTGCAGTGAGCCATGATTGTGCCACAGTACTCCAGTCTGGGTAACAGAGCAAGACCCTGTCTCATAAAAACCCCCCAAACCAAAACAAAACTATGTATATACACAAACACGTACATGTATGTATATATATATAAACCATATATATACACAGAGTCTATATCTATGTCTATATACATGTAGTTTATATATATGTGTGTATATATAAGCTTTATATATAGACATATATATAGTTTATATATGTAAGTATATATAGTCTATATGTATATAGACCATACAAAGATGAATAGACTATATAAACTACATGTATATATATACATATAAACTATATATGTGTGTATATAAACTAAGTATGTATGCATATACATATATATAGTTTTCAGGTTGAATTATAGAATATGATCAATGACTGTGGGTGCTGGGAAGAGGAACAGTGCATTTCTACAGTTTCTTAATTTAAAAAATGCCTACATATATGTACATATACATAGCTTACATGTGTCTATACACATACACATATAGTTTATACATAAGTATATAGATATACATATATGTATATACACACATACATGTGTATGTGTATCACGTGTATGTGACACATATATGTATAAACATATACAAACATATGATACCTATATATCACATATAAGTATATATACATATGTACATGCACATATATAAACAATATATGTGTATATTCATATATAAATGATATATGTGTATTATATATGTACCTGTACTATATATGTACATATATGTAGGCTTTTTTAAAATTGAGAAACTGTAGAAATGTACTCTGTTCCTCTTCCCAGCACCCAGAGTCATCTATCCTGTTCTATAATTCATCCTGCAAACAGATTAAGCAGCTGAGTTTGTGGGAAGTATATTTGCTCTATGCTAAGAACCCTGTGTGACACTACGGTGACTCCCCTGACACTTCAAAGAGTGATATATGCATATATCACTCTTTGAGTGTGTGTATGTATATATACACATAGATGTATATATACACACATATATAAAAAACCCTCAGAATTGTCAGGGAGGTCACTATACACACACACACACACACACATCCTTGATCTTAGATGATTAGTAAAGGTATGGATTAAATACTATGAAAACATTAAAGAAACAGAAAATAAAGAAATAATTAACTGGAAGAAGCCAGTAAAGTCTTTATTGTAGACGTGACATTTGGACTGGACTTTAGGAAGTAACAAAAATTTGGCCAGGCAACAATTAAGGGAGAAATATATTCTGAGAAGAAGAAATAGCACGTGCAAAGATGTTGTGGTGTGTGTTGTGGGAGAAAATGATACTAGAACAATGGGAGAAGGCAAGTGATAGGCCTCATATGTCATGTTAAATCATTTAACTTGTAGGGAATGAACAGACCCTGAAAAATTTTAAACAGGGAAATAATATGATACAAATTACATTTTAAAAATATTAATTGGTGGCAGTGAGGAGGATAAATTTGAAAGACCCAATGCAGGTCAACTAGTTTTATGATTATTGCAAGTCTAGATGAGTGATGATGAGGGTCTCAATGAATGCAATTACCAAGAAAGGATGAGGTAGAGGGAATCAGGAGATATTTAGGCAGCAGGCAAAACAAAGATTCATGACAAAGTGAATGTGAAAGGCAAAAAAAAAAAAAAAAAAAAAAAAGAGTGAGGAAACAAGGACAGCACGGAAGTTGCTGAAGTGCATTAATTGAGGCAGGAAATACAGGAGAATGGACAGGACTTTACTTTCAGGGGAGTGAAGAGTAAAGAGTTTTGGAAACATGAGACTGGATCTCAGGGGACAGGCGAGTACTAAGATAAGTATTTGGAAGTTATTTGGCGAATAAGTAGTAGTTGAAGCTTAAGGAAATAGATGACATTACCGGGAATTGTGTAGAAGTAGAAGAAAAATAAAATCTTTTAAGAAACCATTATTTTCGGATAGCTGGGAGATGTAATCCCTCAAAGAAATGGAGCAGGAACAGTCAGAGAAGTAATAAAGGTAGAAAAAAATGGTGCTACAGAATCTAAGAAAAGAAAAGGCTTCAGGAAGGAATGATGAACAGTACTAAACGATGAGAGTTCAAGTAGGATAAATATTGTAAAAGTTAACTGCATTTGTGATCGGATGCTTGCTAACCTTAAAAAAAAAATCCTAAAATAACATTGTATGAGCAGAGGAACCAATATACACAAAGGCATTTAGTCCTGAAAAGGTAGAGCCCTTCTGAGGAATGAGATAGTACAGTGTAGAGTGAAATGCCAAGAGAAGGAGGAATTATGTAACACATATTGTTCTAAAAGTATTATATATATTAGCTCACCGAATTATCATGGCAATGTTAGGAGATAGAAGCATTATTGTCCACATTAGCATAGTGTTTTATATCCAGGTTCACATACCTATACATTCTGAATTCAAAGCTTGAGCTTTTAAACCACTATGCTATATTGCTGAAGATATATGAAGGTCTTTACTTATTTTCACCATAAACATATATTCATTGTATAATAAAAATACAGTTTAAAATAAGCCATTGAATTTAGTAGTTAGAAAATTACTGCTGTAGGCCGGGCGCGGTGGCTCAAGCCTGTAATCCCAGCACTTTGGGAGGCCGAGACGGGTGGATCACAAGGTCAGGAGATCGAGACCATCCTGGCTGACACGGTGAAACCCCGTCTCTACTAAAAAATACAAAAAACTAGCCGGGCGAGGTGGCGGACGCCTGTAGTCCCAGCTACTCGGGAGGCTGAGGCAGGAGAATGGCATGAACCCGGGAGGCAGAGCTTGCAGTGAGCTGAGATCCGGCCACTGCACTCCAGCCTGGGCAGCAGAGTGAGACTCCGTCTCAAAAAAAAAAAAAAGAAAATTACTGCTGATCTTAAGAAGAACAATTTCAGTATACAAACTAGCCATACTGTACTGAGTAGCAGAGGAGTAAATGGGAATTGAAAAATTAGAGATGGTGAATACAGATCAGTTATTCAAGAAATTTGATTGTGAAGGGAAAAGAGGAAAGTTATTTAAGAAATTTGATTGTGAAGAAAAATTTGATTGTGAAGAAATTCCTTTAGTTCAAATTTTACATTCCCTGGAATACTGACATATTTTCAAAGAACTTTCTAAAATTATTTGCTAATAATATTGATTTCAGATTTTTAAGGAGACTACGAATACCATCTTCCAAAGTCTTATAAGTTGGTTTCCTTTAAGAGGATAACATTTCTCTTAAACTCAATAAAAGAGGCTAATATCCTCATGAAGATATACTCTGCCCAATTAAATATGAAATACAGTGGATCAAATATGAAAAGGAAAACCCGATAATACTTCATCTAGTGCTTACTGTTGGAAATCAGAAGAATAAGAGATTTAACATTTAATTCTCATAAATGACACAGTTGTGCTTAAACTCTGATCCATGGATTAGTGCCATTCCATAAAAAAGTTTTGATCTGTCTATGGTTAATTGCAAAAAATAAGGAAGAGAGAGTGAATTTTTCAGAATTAAAGTTATTTTATTTATTAATTATTTTTTATTATACTTTAGGTTCTAGGGTACATATACACAACATGCAGGTTTGTTACATAGGTATACATGTACCATGTTGGTTTACTGCACCCATCAACTCGTCATTTACGTTAGGTATTTCTCTTAATGCTATCTTAAGAGATAAGAGCATTAAGCCCAGTCCCCCAGTCCCTGACAGGCCTCGGTGTGTGATGCTCCCCACCCTGTGTCCAAGTGTTTTCATGGTTCGATTCACTCCTACGAGTGAGAGCATATGGTGTTTGGTTTTCCGTCCTTGTGATAGTTTGCTGAGAATCATGGTTTCCAGCTTCATTCATGTCCCTGCAAAGGACATGAACTCAACCTTTTTTATGGTTGCACAGTATTCCATGGTGTATATGTGCCACATTTTCTTAATCCAGTCTGTCATTGATGGACATTTGGGTTGGTTCCAAGTGTTTCCTATTGTGAACAGGTCTGCAATAAACATACGTGTGCATATGTCTTTATTGTAAAATGATTTATAATCTTTTGGGTATATACCCAGTAATGGGATGGCTGGGTCAAATGGTATTTCTAGTTCTAGATCCTTGAGGAATCATCACACTGTCTCCCACCATGGTTAACTAATTTACACTCCCACCAACAGTGTAAAAGTGTTTCTATTTCTCCATATCCTCTCAGCATCTGTTATTTCCTGACTTTTTAATGATTACCATTCTAACTGGCATGAGATGGTATCTCATTGTGGTTTTGATTTGCATTTCTCTGATGACCAGTGATGATGAGCATTTTTTGATATGTCTGTTGGCTGCATAAATGTCTTCTTTTGAGAAGTGTCTGTTCATATGCTTTGCTCACTTTTTGATATGGATGTTTGTTTTTTTCTTGTAAATTTGTTTAAGTCCAAACAAATCATGTAGATTCTGGATATTAGCCCATTGTCAGATGGGTAGATTGCAAAAATTTTCTCCCATTCTGTAGGTTGCTTGTTCACTCTGATGATAGTTTCTTTTGCTGTGCAGAAGCTCCTTAGTTTAATTAGATCCCATTTGTCCATTTTGGCTTTTGTTGCCATTGCTTTTGGTGTTTTAGTCATGAAGTCTTTGCCCATACCTGTGTCCTGAATAGTATTGCCTAGGTTTTCTCCTAGGGTTTTTATGGTTTTAGGTCTTATATTTAAGTCTTTAATTCATCTTGAATTAATTTTTGTATAAGGTGTAAGGAAGGGATCCAGTTTCAGCTTTCTATATATGGCTAGCCAGTTTTCTCAGCACCATTTATTAAATAGGGAATCCTTTCCCCATGGCTTGTTTTTGTCAGGTTTGTCAAAGATCAGATGGTTGTAGATGTGTGGTGTTATTTCTGAGGCCTCTGTTCTGTTCCATTGGTCTCTATATATGTTTTGGTACCAGTACCATGCTCTTTTGGTTACAGTAGCCTTGTAGTATAGTTTGAAGTCAGGTAGTGTGATGTCTCCAGCTTTGCTCTTTTTGCTTAGGATTGTCTTGGCTATGTGTGCTCTTTTTTGGTTCCATATGAACATTAGTTTTTTCCAATTCTGTGAAGAAAGTCATTAGTAGCTTGATAGATTGGCATTGAATCTATAAATTACCTTGGGCAGCATGGCCATTTTCATGATATTGATTATTCCTATCCATGAGCATGGAATGTTCTTCCATTTGTCTGTCCTCTTTTATTTCATTGAGCAGTGGTTTGTAGCTCTCTTTGAAGGGGTCTTTCGCATCCCTTGTCAGTTGGATTCCTAGGTATTTTATTCTCTTTGAAGCAATTGTGAATGAGAATTCCCTCATGATTTGGCTCTCTATTTGTCTGTTATTAGTGCATAGGAATGCTTGTGATTTTTGCACATTGATTTTGTATCCTGAGACTTTGCTGAAGTTGCTTCTCACCTTAAGGAGGTTTTGGGCTGAGATAATGGGGTTTTCTAAATATACAATCATGTCATCTGCAAACAGGGACAATTTGACTTCCTCTTTTCTTAATCGAATATAATTTATTTCTTTCTCTTGCCTGATTGCTCTAGCCAGAACTTCCAACACTATGTTGAATAGGAGTGGTGACAGAGAACATCCTTGTCTTGTGCCAGTTTCAAAGGGAATGCTTCCAGTTTTTGCCCATTCAGTATGATATTGGCTGTGGGTTTGTCATAAATAGCTCTTATTATTTTGAGATACGTTCCATCAATACCGAGTTTATTGAGAAGTTTTAGCATAAAGGCTGCTGAATTTTGCCAAAGGCTTTTTCTGCATTTAATGAGATAATCATGTGGTTTCTGTCATTAGTTCTGTTTATGTGATGGATTATATTTGTTGATGTGCATAAGTTGAACCAGCCTTGTGTCCCAGGGATGAAGCTGACTTGATCGTGGTAGATAAGCTTTTTGACGTGCTGCTGGATTCAGTTTGCCAGTATTTTACTGAGGATTTTCACAGCGATGTTCACCAGGGATATTGGTCCGAAATTCTCTTTTTCTTTTTGTTGTGTCTCCGCCTGGCTTTCGTATAATGATGATGCTGGCCTCATAAAATGAGTTCGGGAGGATTCCCTCTTTTTCTATTGACTGGAATAGTTTCAGAAGGAATGGTACCAGCTCCTCTTTGTACCTCTGGTAGAATTCGGCTGTGAATCTGTCTGGTTCTGGACTCTTTTTGGTGGTTGGCTATTAATTATTGCCTCAATTTCAGAGCCTGTTATTGGTCTATTTAGAGAACCAACTTCCTCCTAGGTTAGTCTAGGGAGGGTGTATGTGTCCAGGAATTTATCCATTTTTTCTAGATTTTCTAGTTTATTTGCATAGAGGTGTTTATAGTATTCTCTGATGGTAGTTTGTATTTTTGTGGGATCAGTGGTGATATCCCCTTTATCATTTTTAATTGCAGCTATTTGATTCTTCCCTCTCTTCTTCTTTATTAGTCTGGCTAGTGTTCTATCAATTTTGTTGATCTTTTCAAAACACTAGTTCCTGGATTCATTTATTTTTTGGAGTGATTTTTGTGTCTCTATCTTCTTCAGTTCTATTCTGATCTTAGTTATTTCTTACCTTGTGCTAACTTTTGAATTTGTTTGCTTTTGCTTCTCTAGTTCTTTTAATTGTGATGTTAGGGTGTCAATTTTAGATCTTTCTTGCTTTGTATTGTGGACAGTTAGTGCTATAAATTTCCCTCCACACACTGCTTTACATGTGTCCCAGAGATTCTGGTACATTGTGTCTTTGTTCTCATTGGTTTCAAAGAACATCTTTATTTCTGCCTTCAGTTCGTTATTTACCTAGTAGTCATTCAGAAGCAGGTTGTTCGGTTTCCATGTAGTTGTGCAGTTTGAGTGAGTTTCTTAATCCTGAGTTCTAATTTGATTGCCCTGTGGTCTGAGAGACAGTTTGCTGTGATTTCTGTTCTTTGACATTTGCTGAGGAGTGCTTTACTTCCAATTATGTGGTCAATTTTAGAATAGGTGCAGTGTGGTGCTGAGGAAAATGTATATTCTGTTGATTTTTTTGTGGGGGAGGGAGTTCTGTAGATCTCTACTAGGTCTGCTTGGTGCTGAGCTGAGTTCAAGTCCTGGATATCCTTGTTAACCTCCTCTCTCATTGATCTGTCTAATATTGACAGTGGGGTGTTAAAGTCTCCCATTATCATTGTGTGGGAGTCTAAATCTCTTTTTAGGTCTCTAACGACTTGCTTTATGAAGCTGGGTGCTCCTGTAACGAATCTGGGTGCTCCTGTATTGGGTGCATATATATTTCGGACAGTTAGCTCTTCTTGTTGAAGTGATCCCTTTACCACTACATAATGGCCCTCTTTGTCTCTTTTGATCTTTGTTGGTTTAAAGTCTGTTTTATCAGAGACAAGGATTGCAAACTCTGCTTTTTTTTATTTTCCATTTGCTTGGTAGATCTTCCTCCATTCCTTTATTTTGAGCCTATTTGTGTCTCTGCATGTGAGATGGGTCTCCTGAATACAGCACACTGATGGGTCTTGACTATCCAATTTGCCAGTCTGGGTCTTTTAATTGGGTCATTTAGCCTATTTACATTTAATATTGTTATATGTGAATTTGATCCTGTCATTATGATGTTAGCTGGTTAATTTGCCTATTAATTGATACAGTTTCTTCATAGCATCGGTGGTCTTTACAATTTGGCATGTTTTTGCAGTGGCTTGTACCAATTGTTCCTTTCCATGTTTAGTGCTTCCTTCAGGAGCTCTTGTAAGGCACGACTGGTGGTGACAAAATCTCACAGCATTTCCTTTTCTGTAATGGATTTTATTTCTCCTTCACTTATGAAGCTTAGTTTGTCTAGATATGAAATTCTGGGTTGAAAATTCTTTTCCTTAAGAATGTTGAATATTGGCCCCCACTCTCTTCTGGCTTGTAGGGTTTCCTCTGAGAGATCAGCTGAAAGTCGGCTTCCCTTTGCATGTAACCCAACCTTCATGGCTGCCCATAACATTTATTCCTTCATTTCACCCTTGGTGAATTTGACAATTATGTTTCTTGGGTTTGCTCTTCTCAAGGAGTGTCTTTGTGGTGTTCTTTATATTTCCTGAATTTGAATGTTGGCATTCCTTGCTAGGTTGGGGAAGTTCTCCTGGATAATATCCTGAAGAGTATTCTCCAACTCAGTTTTATTCTGCCTGTCACTTTCAGGTACACCAATCAAACGTAGATTTGGTCTTTTCACATAGTGTTTCTTTTTACTTTTCTCTAATCTTGTCATCTCACTTTATTTAATTAAGTTGATCTTCAATCACCGATATCCTTTCTTGCTCTTGATCGAATCGCCTACTAAAGCTTGTGCATGTGTCATGAAGTTCTCGTGCCATGGTTTTCAGTTTCATCAGGTCCTTTAAGGTCTTCTCTACACTGTTTATTCTAGTTAGCCATTCTTCTAACTTTTTTTCAAGGCTTTTAGCTTCCTTGTGATGGGTTTGAATATGCTCCTTTAGCTCAGAGAATTTTGTTATTACCAACCTTTTGAAGCCGCCTTCTGTCAGCTCATCAAATTCATTCTCCATCCAGCTTTGTTCCCTTTCTGGCGAGCAGCTGTGATCCTTTGGTGGAGGACAGGCGCTCTGGTTTTTAGAATTTTCAGCTTTTCTGCTCTGTTTTCTTCTCATCTTTGTGGTTTTATCTACCTTTGGTCTGTGATTTTTGTGACCTACAGGTGAGGTTTTGGTGTGGATGTCCTTTTTGTTGATGTTGATGCTATTCCTTTCTGTTTGTTAGTTTTTCTTCTAACATTCAGGTCCCTCAGCTGCAGGTCTGTTGGAGTTTGCTGGAGGTCCACTCCAGAGCCTGTTTGCCTGGGCATCACCAGCAGAAGCTGCTGAACAGCAAATATTGCTGCCTGATCCTTCCTCTGGAAGCTTCTGCATGAGGTGTCTGCTGGCCCCTACTGGGACGTGTCTCCCAGTTAGACTACAGGGGTGTCAGGAACCCACTTGAGGAGGCAGTCTGTCCATTCTCAGAGCTCAAATGCCATGCTGGCAGAACCACTTCTCTCTTCAGAGTTGTCAGACAGGGACATTTAAGTCTGCAGAAGTTGTCCACTGCCTTTTGTTCAGCTATGCCCTGCCCTCAGAGATGGAGTCTATAGAGGCAGTAAGCCTTGCTGAGCTGCAGTGGGCTCTACCCAGTTCAAGCTTCCTGGCCACTTTGTTTACCTTGAAGCCTCAGCAATGGCAGATGCCAGATGCCCCTCCCCCAACTAGGCTGCAGCCTCACAGGTGGATCTCAGACTGCCATGCTCGCAGTGAGTCATGCTTCATGGGTGTGGGACCCAGCAAGGCAGGCACAGGAGAGAATCTCCTGGTCTGCTGGTTGGTAAGACTGTGGGAAAAGCACAGTATTTGGGTGGGACTGTACCGATTTTCCAGGTACAGTCTGTCATAGCTTCCCATGGCTAGGAAAAAGAAATCCCCGATCCCTTGTGCTTCCTGAGTGAGGTGATGCCCTGCCCTGCTTTGGCTCGCCCTCCGTGGGCTGCATGCATTGTCTAACCAGTCCCAATGAGATGAACCAGGTACCTCAGTTGGAAATACAGAAATCACCCATCTTCTGTGTCGATCATGCTGGGAGCAGCAGACTAGAGCTGTTCCTATTCAGTCATCTTGGCCATTCAGTAAAGTTATTTAATTTAAAACATTATCTGAGACAATGCTATTTCTACTTTTGAGTGTATAAAAAAATTTTTTTTAATGAAATGATGATGATAGTTGATGAGATCTAAAAAATAAAAGGTTAATAACACATCCAAAGATTTTTTGAAAATCAAATTGGTCTGTGGGAATGACTGTTTTAGGGAATTTTGGTCATGTATAGAAATTGAAGGATTACATATAAAGAAACCTTTGAAATTTGTATTTATTTGTAGACTTTAAGCAAACAGAGCCAAATCAGATCCTGTCAAAAGTTACTGATTGTGATTTACAATGAAATGAGATCTACCTATACATCATCGTGTTCTTAGAATATAATGTACATTGTGAATAACTAGATATAGTTTATGACTGAATACAAACCCAATCTTTAAACTTACAAATATATATAATACCTACACAAATCAAAAGTTTCAAGGTACACTGGTAGTAAAGATTAAAATGCACAAATTCTAAACTGTTTTAAAATGGTCTATTTTAAAACTACTGACTTACATAACTTTGGCTATTAATCAAAATATAACTTTGGGGATATTGAGGAAATGGTCGAGATGACATTTTCAAATAAGAAGTAGTGGGAAGTAAGAAACCTTGATGTGAGCACTGCTTCATAGTGTAAAACTGACAAAATAATTGTTAAGTAAAAAGGTGTATCTTTGAAATTGAAGGTGACTAGCTATGTGAATGCTGTAATGCTGTTAACAATACATAAAGAAGGTTAAAATATATTCTATT
The DNA here is from genome assembly GCF_008728515.1 of Papio anubis. NCBI lineage: Eukaryota > Metazoa > Chordata > Mammalia > Primates > Cercopithecidae > Papio > Papio anubis. The sequence goes on along the minus strand of NC_044982.1, from coordinate 68,978,638 downwards.
ACATGTATTCTATGTATTCTATTACAGTGGTTCTATTACATTAAAGGTGTCTCAGAAAATTCTGCTACAATGTTCAAGTCCAATAAATTAACAAGTGACTTCTTTGCCTGGTAAGCTATTTGTTAACATTTTGCTAGCTGTCAAAAGGACTGACAGATTATGCAGCTTAATTTAAATTTTAATAAAAATGCAAAGATCATTCAAAATAAACACATATAATTATGCACTGTGAAAAGCAGTATTGAATACTTCAGAAGAGCAACACAAGAAAATTAATTTCACCCTACTGGTTTTTATGCACCTACAAGTCTCAGACTGCAATGTCACAGATGATCTCAACTCAAGCAGGATTATTGAAAAGCTGAATGAGTTGAGGTGGTAACTTGACTGCCTCTTCCCCTTGCTAATAACTTTGCCTATTAACTTGGGACTGTGAAATGATTTAAATAGTATGGCCTCCACGAACTGATGATCAGTTATTAAATAAAAATGGTCTGCCCTACATGGTAACATTAGTTCCCAAGAAAATGACTTTTTTGACCCCAAATATGGCATCTGGTATCCAATCTAAAAAAGTTTACTGGGTTAATTCTACTTTTGTCTTAAACTATTAATATGATCAATAAATACATACTGTTTAGTTCCCAAAAGAAAGTGTTTTGTTTTGTTTCATGTGTTTGAAGTATTAAAAGATCATTTAACTTACTTTTGAACTTTTTCATTGGTTACTTGGGAGGCCTCTATGGCATGTTGAAGTTGTAATTCCATATTTGCTCGCTCTGTCAGAGCTTGTTGCAGTTGAGTAGCCAGTTCCTCATTTTGTTGTTGAGTGATGGAAACAATGTTCTCTCTGTTTTTTAAAGCTTCTTCATATGTACTCAGGGCATAGTTAAACTGATCCTTCAGATTTTCTTCTTGAGATAAAGATTTGTGTAAACTGAGAAAATATTAAAAAATAATTTAAAGATAAGTAATGTAGACTGAGTGATCTATGATCTATTTAACAAAAACCTCCATTTAGAATCTCTAATTCTAAAAATCAATAAATACTTAAATGAGCAAATGAAAATAATTTTTATGTCACAACATATAAAATTGATAATTTTTCTGCTTCTAGGCTGAAAACCCAGACAAATGACTGTGCTACCAAAGCATACAAAAAGATGCTGCAAGATGTTAATTTAATTAAATCAGTGTAAATATTACATTCAATTTTCTTTAAAAGGAATAGAGAACTGGAAAATAAAGTATCTCTAGGCAAATATAAGAATGTAATAAGCTGAAAGAAGTGAGAAGAGAATGGGCATTGGTTTAGGAGGTTGAGGGTCTATTCTTCCAAGCACTTAATGAGAATGGATGAGGTTTATGCAAATACTGACCAGCCTTCTACACAGCATTTTCTACTTGTCACAGTTGAGATATAAATGAATTTAAAATCACTGGTCAGATTGCACAGAAATAATATGTATTCATATATATGTGTGTATATATATATTTTTTTGGCTAATGAATCTTATAACAAATACATCTACTCATTAAGTCATACAGAGAAATAGCATATAAATTAAGACTAAATGAATGCAGAAGAAAATGCAGACAAATAGAATCCTAAAATGCTAAAGGTCAAATCTTTGATATGTCATTACCACCTACCACCTGAGGTTATTCTGAAATGGCACCAAGCACCTCACTCAATTAAATAAAGACATTTTGAAAATATAAATATTTAATAAGAGAAATTTAAAATCCACACAGGAGATGTTCTTTTTTATTAAATATCATTTCAGTATATGCATACAAAGGAAATGTCGATTGGAGACATTTGAAGTAAAACAACTTAACTATATAATATAGATTGATAATGTGAAGGAAAGCAATATCATTATTAAACCTGCAAAAAGCTAGTCAGTGAACTTTGGCATTGTCCTAATACCTCGTGTGATACTTTCTTTAAAACTGTTCAAACTAATTATACATTTCCTTTTTTAGTTTAAGTTACCTATAAGCCTTTACAGTATGCTTATTTTGGAGAAGGCGTCCCATAGAACTAGGATGGACATGAAACAAGGACAGTCAGCATACCAGATGAAATCATTTCAGGATTCAAATTCCTTCCTAAGAATACAGACTGTTACTAAGCCCTGGTCAATTGGCTACTACCTAGAAAATTAGAATGGTATGTAGTGCCACATTTGTGGAGTGCAAAAAAATATCTTTTTTCATGGTTTTCACATTGTTATTAATCTAACTAACCCTACTTCATTTCTTCTCAGTTTTTTCTACCAACCTATGTGCCTAAGGACTGTCTCTTGCCCATTTTCCTATTTTTTCTGTGTCCTCTCACTTTCTGCATCTCGTCTGTTCCAAGTTCCAATTTTCTTTAGCTCACCCTCTGTATCTCCTTGAAAGACGCAAGAAAGAAAGAAATTAAAAAGAAACAAACTAAAAGCTAAACCTTAACAAAGGTACTTTATGTTCTTTATGCTTAAAACATTATTAGTTATATTTTGATTTGTTAACTACATTTTAAATTACACAAGGTGCATATATACAAAGTATTCAGCTTGAAAAAATGTGAAGAACAAAATACAGAACAAACACAGAAATCTAGAAGACCCTTAGTGTTCCCTCCCATTTTTCCCCTCCCCAAAAGGTAAGTACTAATCCAACCTTTATCAAAATGTAAATTGCCTATTTTTAAACTTTTTGTCTGGCTTATTTTCCTCAACAATTGGTATGTGAAGTTCACCTTGCTGTTGCATATCATTCATTGCTTTTTATTGCTATAAAATATTCTGTTATATACATATGCCATAACTTATTTAACTATTCCACTGTTGTTGCTATGAATATTCTTGTACATGTCTTTTGATGGACCTAGGTATTCATGTCTAAAGTAGAATTTCTCCAAGGGTATGCATTATTTTCAGATTTAGTACACTGATAATAGATGCTGATTTAGATTTAGATGCTGCTAATAGTCTTCTAAATTAGTTGTACCAATTTATACTCCCATCAGCAAAATATGAGAGTTTCAATTGCTTTATATCCTCCCTCAGAATGACATTGGCAAGTGCTTTTAACTTTAGTTATTTTAATATGGATGCAGTGATATTTCATTCTATTCATATTGTCTTATGTACGTGTATGTTGATTGATTGATTGAGACAAGGTCTCACTGTTTCCCAGGCTGACCTTGAACTCCTGGGCTCAAACAATCCTCCTGCCTCAGCCTCTTGAGTAGCTTGGACTATGGGCATATGCCACCATGCCTGACTCTTAATGCTGTCTTTTGATGAAGGTAAGTTCTCAATTTAAATAAAGTTCAATTTATCATTGTTTCTTTAATGGCAATGCTTTTTGTAAACTGTTTAAAAAATCTTAGCCTACTCCATTCCCTTATATTTTAACTTTACGTATATGGCCTAATTTAAAACTCAGTGAGACAGCTTAGTTTGGGAATTCTGCATTTGTCTATCATGCCTAAAGCAGTAACCAGTATACTGTAACCAATTAGAATCAATGATTAAGTTTTAAAAATCTCACCATTATTAAAATTATGAGCATCCTGATTTAATTTCCTAATCACTCCTCACTTCCTAGTCTTTTATCATTTAATTTTTAGGGGGCAAATTTATACCTGATTTTGATTTTTCTCTCAGATGGACATGTTTGGATTGTACCCGCAAGTTTAAAAGCTTCTTAGCATTCAAAATGTATTGGAAACCTGTTAATTACCACCAAGACTTTCCCAAACAAGGGACATGATCTTTTTAAAAAGATGGAAGTAGATAATGTCACTTAAAATCCTGCAATAGCATTTTCTTGCATTTTTAAGAGAATACAGTATCTAAAAATAAATGCTATATGTTAACTCACTAAATGTCACAACTTGCATGAGAAGTCCTATTAATATTCCTTTTTTGGGGGGTGCGAGCAAGATGGCCAAATAGGAACAGCTCCAGCCTCCAGCTCCGAGTGTGAGTGACACATGAGACAGGTGATTTCTGCATTTTCAACTGAGGTACTGGGTTCATCTCACTGGGGAGTGCTGGACAATCAGTGCTGGTCAGCTAGTGCAGCCCAACCAGCCAGAGCTGAAGCAGGGCAAGGCATGGCTTCACTTGGGAAGTGCAAGGGGGAATGGAATCCCTTTAGAAACTGAGACACACAACACCTGGAAAATCGGGTAACTCCCACGCTAATACTGCGCTTTACCAAGGGTCTCAGCTAACTGCAAGGCAGCAGCCAGGCTGGGGGAGGGGTGCCCGCCATTGCTGAGACTTAAGTAGGTAAACAAAGCCTCCGGGAAGCTCGAACAGGGTGGAGCTCACAGCAGCTCAAGGAGGCCTGCCTGTCTCTGTAGACTCCACCTCTGGGGACAAGGCATAGCAAAGAAAAAAAAAAAGCATCAGCAGAAACGTCTGCAGATGTCCATGACCCTGTCTGACAGCTTTGAAGAGAGCAGTGGCTCTCCCAGCCCAGAGGCTGAGATCTGAGAATGGACAGTCTGCCTGCTCAAGTGGGTCCCTGACCCCTGAGTAGCCTAACTGGGAGACATCCCCCCACTAGGTGCAGACCAACAACTCACACCTCACACGGCCGGGTACACCCCTGAGATGAAGCTTCCAGAGCAAGAATCAGACAGCAGCACTCGCTGTTCAGCAATATTCTATCTTTTGCAGCCTCCGCTGCTGATACGCAGGAAAACAGGGTCTGGAGTGGACCTCAAGCAATCTCCAACAGACCTACGGCTGAGGGTCCTGACTGTTAGAAGGAAAACTAACAAACAGAAAGGACACCCACACCAAAACCTCATCAGTTCATCACCAGTATCAAAGACAAAAGGCAGATAAAACCACAAAGATGGGGAAAAAGCAGGGCAGAACAGCTGGAAATTCAAAATATTCAAAAAATCAGAGTGCATCTCCCCCTCCAAAGGAACGCAGCTCATCGCCAGCAATGGATCAAAGCTGGACGGAGAATGACTCTGACGAGTTGAGAGAAGAAGGTGTCAGTCGATCAAACTTCTCAGAGCTAAAGGAGGAACTACGTACCCAGCGCAAAGAAACTAAAAATCTTGAAAAGAGAATAGAAGAATGGATAACTAGAATAATCAATGCAGAGAAGGCCACAAACGAACTGACAGAGATAAAAACTATAACACGAGAAGTACGTGAAAAATGCACAAGCTTCAGTAACCGAATCGATCAACTGGAAGAAAGAGTATCAATGATTGAAGATCAAATGAATGAAATGAAGCAAGAAGAGAAGTCTAAAGGAAAAAAAGGAAAAAGAAATGAACAAAGCCTCCAAGAAATATAGGATTATGTGAAAAGACCAAATCTACGTCTGATTGGTGTGCCTGAAAGTGAGGGGGAAAATGGAACCAAGTCGGACAACACTCTTCAGGATATCATCCAGGAGAACTTCCCCAACCTAGTAAGGCAGGCCAACATTCAAATTCAGGAAATACAGAGAATGCCGCAAAGATACTCCTCGAGAAGAGCAACTCCAAGACACATAATTGTCAGATTCACCAAAGTTGAAATGAAGGACAAAATGTTAAGGGCAGCCAGAGAGAAAGGTTGGGTTACCCACAAAGGAAAGCCCATCAGACTGACAGCAGATCTCTCAGCAGAAACTCTCCAAGCCAGAAGACAGTGGGGGCCAATATTCAACATTCTTAAACAAAAGAATTTTCAACCTAGAATTTCATATCCAGCCAAACTGAGTTTCATAAGTGAAGGAGAAATAAAATCCTTTACAGACAAGCAAATGCTTAGAGATTTTGCCAACACCAGGCCTGCCCTACAAGAGATCCTGAAGGAAGCACTAAATGTGGAAAGGAACAACTGGTACCAGCCATTGCAAAAACATGCCAAAATGTAAAGACCATCAATGCTAGGAAGAAACTGCATCAACTAATGAGCAAAATAACCAGCTAATATCATAATGACAGGATCAAGTTCACACATAACAATATTAACCTTAAATGTAAATGGACTAAATGGTCCAACTAAAAGACACAGACTGGCAAATTGCATAGTCAAGACCCATCAGGTTACTGTATTCAGGAGACCCATCTCACATGCAGAGACACACATAGGCTCAAAATAAAGGGATGGAGGAAGATCTACCAAGCAAATGGAGAACAAAAAAAGGAAAGGGTTGCAATCCTAGTCTCTGATAAAACAGACTTTAAACCATCACAGATCAAAAGAGACAAAGAAGGCCATTACGTAATGGTAAAGGGATCAATTCATCAGGAAGAGCTAACTATCCTAAATATATATGCACCCAATACAGGAGCACCCAGATTCATAAAGCAAGTCCTTAGAGACTTACAAAGAGACTTAGACTCCCATACAATAATCATGGGAGACTTTAACACCCCACTGTCAACATTAGACAGATCAACGAGACAGAAAGTTAAAAAGGATATCCAGGAATTGAACTCAACTCTGCACCAAGCGGACCTAATAGACATCTACAGAACTCTGCACCCCAAATCAACAGAATATACATTCTTCTCAGCACCACATCGCACTTATTCCAAAATTCACCACATAGTTGGTCAAAGCACTTCTCAGCAAATATAAAAGAATAGAAATTATAACAAACTATCTCTCAGACCACAGTGCAATCAAACTAGAACTCAGGACTAAGAAACTCAATCAAAACCTCTGAACTACATGGAAACTGAACAACCTGCTCCGGAATGACTACTGGGTACATAACGAAATGAAGGCAGAAATAAAGATGTTCTTTGAAACCAATGAGAACAAAGATACAACACACCAGAATCTCTGGGACACATTTAAAGCAGTGTGTAGAGGGAAATTTATAGCACTAAATGCCCACAAAGGAAAACAGGAAAGATCTAAAATTGACACCCTAACATCACAATTAAAAGAACTAGAGAAGCAAGAGCAAACACATTCAAAAGCTAGCAGAAGGCAAGAAAAAACTAAGATCAGAGCAGAACTGAAGGAGATAGAGACACAAAAAACCCTCCAAAAAGTCAATGAATCCAGGAGCTGGTTTTTTGAGAAGAACAACAAAATAGATAGCCCACTAGCAAGACTAACAAAGAAGAAAAGAGAGAAGAATCAAATAGATGCAATAAAAAATGATAAAGGGGATATCACCACCGACCCCACAGAAATACAAACTACCATCAGAGAATACTATAAACACCTCTATGCAAATAAACTAGAAAACCTAGAAGAAATGGATAATTTCCTGGACACTTACACTCTCCCAAGACTAAACCAGGAAGAAATTGAATCCCTGAATAGACCAATAGCAGGCTTTGAAATTGAGGCAATAATTAATAGCCTACCAACCAGAAAAAGTCCAGGAACCAGATGGATTCACAGCCGAATTATACCAGAGATACAAGGAGGAGCTGGTACCATTCCTTCTGAATCTATTCCAATCAATAGAAAAAGAAGGAATCCTCCCTAACTCATTTTATGAGGCCAATATCATCCTGATACCAAAGCCTGGCAGAGATACAACAAAAAAAGAGAATTTTAGACCAATATCCCTGATGAACATCAATGCAAAAATCCTCAATAAAATACTGGCAAACCGAATCCAGCAGCACATCAAAAAGCCTATCCACCATGATCAAGTGGGCTTCATCCCTGGGATGCAAGGCTGGTTCAACATACGCAAATCAATAAACGTAATCCAGCATATAAACAGAACCAAAGACAAAAACCACATGATTATCTCAATAGATGGAGAAAAGGCCTTTGACAAAATTCAACAGCCATTCATGCTAAAAACTCTCAATAAATTCGGTATTGATGGAACGTATCTCAAAATATTAAGAGCTATTTATGACAAATCCATAACCAATATCATACTGAATGGACAAAAACTGGAAGCATTCCCTTTGAAAACTGGCACAAGACAGGGATGCCCTCTCTCACCACTCCTGTTCAACTAGTGTTGGAAGTTCTGGCTAGGGCAATCAGGCAAGAGAAAGAAATAAAGGGTATTCACTTAGGAAAAGAAGAAGTCAAATTGTCCCTGTTTGCAGATGACATGATTGTATATTTAGAAAACCCCATCATCTCAGCCCAAAACCTCCTTAAGCTGATAAGCAACTTCAGCAAAGTCTCAGTATACAAAATCAACGTGCAAAAATCACAAGCATTCTTACACACCAGTAACAGACAAACAGAGAGCCAAATCATGAATGAACTCCCATTCACAATTGCTTCAAAGAGAATAAAATACCTAGGAATCCAACTTACAAGGGATGTAAAGGACCTCTTCAAGGAGAACTACAAACCACTGCTCAGTGAAATAAAAGAGGACACAAACAAATGGAAGAACATACCATGCTCATGGATAGGAAGAATCAATATCGTGAAAATGGCCATACTGCCCAAGGTAATTTATAGATTCAATGCCATCCCCATCAAGCTACCAATGACTTTCTTCACAGAATTGGAAAAAACTGCTTTAAAGTTCATATGCAACCAAAAAAGACCCCCTCTGCATTGCCAAGACAATCCTAAGCCAAAAGAACAAAATTGGAGGCATCATGCTATCTGACTTCAAACTATACTACAAGGCTACAGTAACCAAAACAGCATGGTACTGGTACCAAAACAGAGATATAGACCAATGGAACAGAACAGAGTCCTCAGAAATAATACCACACATCTACAGCCATCTGATCTTTGACAAACCTGAGAAAAACAAGAAATGGGGACAGGATTCCCTATTTAATAAATGGTGCTGGGAAAGTTGGCTAGCCATAAGTAGAAAGCTGAAACTGGATCCTTTCCTTACTCCTTATACGAAAATTAATTCAAGATGGATTAGAGACTGAAATGTTAGACCTAATATCATAAAAACCCTAGAAGAAAACCTAGGTAATACCATTCAGGATATAGGCATGGGCAAGGACTTCATGTCTAAAACACCAAAAGCAACGGCAGCAAAAGCCAAAATTGACAAATGGGATCTAATTAAACTAAAGAGCTTCTGCACAGCAAAAGAAACTACCATCAGAGGGAACAGGCCACCAACAGAATGGGAGAAAATTTTTGCAATCTACTCATCTGACAAAGGGCTAATATCCAGAACCTACAAAGAACTCAAACAAATTTACAAGAAAAAAACAAACAACCCCATCAAAATGTGGGCAAAGGATATGAACAGACACTTCTCAAAAGAAGACATTCATACAGCCAACAGACACATGAAAAAATGCTCATCATCACTGGCCATCAGAGAAATGCAAATCAGAACCACAATGAGATACCATGTCACACCAGTTAGAATGGCAATCATTAAAAAGTCAGGAAACAACAGGTGCTGGAGAGGATGTGGAGAAATAGGAACACTTTTACACTGTTGGTGGGACTGTAAACTAGTTCAACCATTGTGGAAAAGTGTGGCTATTCCTCAAGGATCTAGAACTAGAAATACCATTCGACGCAGCCATCTCATTACTGGGTATATACCCAAAGGATTATAAGTCATGCTACTATAAAGATACATGCACACGTATGTTTATTGCGGCACTATTTACAATAGCAAAGACTTTGAGTCAACCCAAATGTCCGTCAGTGACAGACTGGATTAAGAAAATGTGGCACATACACACCATGGAATACTATGCAGCCATTAAAAATGATGAGTTTGTGTCCTTTGTAGGGACATGGATGCAGCTGGAAACCATCATTCTCAGCACACTGTCGCAAGAACAGAAAACCAAATACTGCATGTTCTCACTCATAGATGGGAATTGAACAATGAGATCACTTGGACACAGGAAGGGGAGCATCACACACTAGGTCCTATTGTGGGGAGGGGGTATGGGGAGGGATAGCATTAGGAGATATACCTAATGTAAATGACGAGTTAATGGGTGCAGCACACCAACATGGCACATGTATATGTATGTAACAAACCTGCACGTTGTGCGCATGTACCCTAGAACTTAAAGTATAATAATAATAAAAAATAAAAAAAGAATTTTCTAAGCTTCATTTCCTGAGTATCCCCTGTGTTTGGGATAGTGACGGTTGGTGGTGGAAACAATGTGTACATAAGTATTGAATTGGGAGTCATCATTTTTAGGTCAAAAACTAGACTGATAATACAATCAATGCTTTTGCTGAAAGTTGGCTTTTTTTACTGAAATGTATTTAAACAAAACCTAGGTGTCTACTCTGCTTAAACTTACATAAAGCTCTAAATTTAGCAACATTTTAGTACTGATGAAAATTCTCAAATCTCATGACTATCACAAGATATTGGAGATACCTGAACACATTGGATCAAGTAGGTAGTAAGAGGGCCTTTTAAAATGCATTCTTTGGTTTCTACTTAATCTCAAAGATCTTGATATGAAGATTAACAGAGAGAAGAATGCTTGATTCTAATTATTATATCCATGTAAACTTTCAATGACACCTTAGCTAGGCTAAGATTTTTAACACTATCCTTTGTCACGGAAAACACTTATATGTATCATATAAGTCATAGTTGATAGTTACTGTGGCTTTCTACATCCCTGCTGGTGTCAATTTTTTTTTTTTTTTTGCATTTTCTCTACCATAATTACAGCTGAAATCTCACTTTATTATTGTTGTAGTGTCCAATTCTAGGTAAATAAATTATGCCCACAGCCAAATCAATCACAACCCATTATTACATTTGAGTTTTCTATTAATAAGATAACAAACAAATGTTTTAGTCTCAAAATTGTGTAAAACAAGATCAATTTGTAAGTTCCTATCCATTTAATAGTGAACCTGTTCAATAAAAAAATATATTTTTTAATAAGGCAAAATGCATGATACCAAACACAGCATTGTTGGGTTGGTAGTATTTTGGAATTCACGGTTTGGTTTGATAAAAGTGACTCATGGAGTCTTCAGTAAAGCTTTCCGGTGACTATATATTGAACGTTGAAAGATCACTCATTAAAATTAAATTTAAAAATAAAGTAAATGCTCTATGCTGTGAGCCATACAAGGCATAGTATCAACTTCAACAAGAAATGGTCTGCAAACACACCATATTTGCCAAGTATCATCACAGTCTAGAAACTTCTGCTTCCATGTCACAGATCATGAAATTAGGTATTAGGCTTTTTTGGATATCTGTAAAAGCCCTAATTAAGCCCTTTAACACTCTAATTGAAATAGATATAAATGCTTCTGGATGATACACTATAGCTGGTCCAGATTCTTTAGTTGCAGACTGACCTAATAACTCAGTGATCTACTCACTAAGGACTTAGTATGCTCTGACAGCGAAAACAGTCCTAGTTGCCATATAATGAGCCTTGCAGGTCTAGCTATATTTCAGGAATTAACCTCTATAGCTAGTAGGTAAGGAGGAATAATGAACTTTAATATGTCTTGATTTCAGAAGTCATTTCACAAACTGTCTCAAAATAACTTTCTGGAAAAGATCAATAAATGATTGCACAGTTCTGAGAATTTGTAGCTAATTGAAAAAGAATACATATTATAATCTGTAAAATTGCCTCTAAGAGCTTTTCTCTGTACTTTATCTTTGGTTCTTTCCTAGTCGACATTTTTCTGAAGACCTAAGTTAAAAACATAAAGAGTAGACTTCTCAAAAGAACAAAAAAAAAAGTGATAGCAAATTCAGGATGCCAAAAGATATGAATTGCTGGGGAAAATGAGCTATATTTACTAAGATGAAATCTGACAGGGATAAATGTAAAAATCTTAAATTTAGGATCAATACTGTAGTGGAATGAGAAATGGCCACAAATTTTTTTCAGCTGCTCCTGCTCCATCCACCCTTTGAATCCGGGCTGGCTGCGATTCACTTTAACCAATAAAAGAAACCAAGGGATGCTGTACAACTTCTGAACAAGGTCTCAGGAGGCCTCACTGATTCTGGCATTGCCTTCTTGCTGACTTGTGCTCACCATGTAAATAAATCCCAGCCAGCTTACTTGAGAGTGAGATCGCACATAAAGAGGGAGTCCTAGCCAGAAGGCAGGACCAACTGTTAGCACGTGCCACGCAGCCCCAGTGAACTATAGCTGCTTGAGTGATTCCAGGCAAAGCTTATAGCTGAGCCAAGCCCAAATTGATATGATTAAATAAAATAGAGTTGTTTTAAGCTACTGACTTTTGGGTGATTTATTCTGAAATGGAAATATTAATTGTAAATGTCAAAAAAGAAAGTTTGCCTTGGTTTTGCTGGCAAAGCAGGCCCAGGTATTAGTGTGTGAGCCTTTTGCCCCAACGCTAAGTCTAAGCCCATAGTGAAACATGGCAGCATTAAGATAGAAGTAAATTCCCAGATTGAGAGAGATATAAGTTCCATTTCCCTTTGTAATGACCATACTGGATTGTTCTATAGGACTCTGTTTTTAAAGACACTGGACAGCAGAGAGAGTAACCAATAATGGTGAGCAATTTATTAACCTATACAAAGCCCTTCGAGGACTGGAAGTGTTAGACTCAAAAAAAAAAAAAAAAGTAAAACACAGTAAAGATATAACAATTCTCTTAACATTTTGACAACACCTCATAAAGGAAATCAAGTAGGGTAATGATTTAAAGGGTAGGTGTAGGCAGACAGGTAGAAGAGCCCAGGAGGCTAACTCTCTATAAAAATAAGGAATAATTATCTGACTATATAGTTATTATTCACCTCCCCATTTGATGTGATTTGACTGTGTCCCCACCCAAATCTCATCTTGAATTGTAGTTCCCATAATCCCCACATCTCATGGGAGGGACCAAGTGGAGATAATTGAATCATGGGAGTAGTTTCCCCCTTCCTGTTCTCATGATAGTGACTTAGTTCTCAGGAGATCAGGTGGTTTTATAGGGGGCTTTTCCCCCTTTTGCTTTACACTTCTCCTTGCTGTTGCCATGTGAAGAAGGACATGTTTGCTTCCCCTTCCCCCATGATTGTAAGTTTCCTGAGGCCTCCCCAGCCAGGCTGAACTGTGAGTCATTTAAACCTTCTTCCTTTATAAATTACCCAGTCTTGGGCAGCCCTTTATAGCAGCGTGAGAACAGACTAATACACCATTCTTACCACTTTCTAACAATTCTTGTTTTCACTTTCTGTATGACTTTTCAACCCATTTTCCCATCTACTTCTACCTTCACCTTTTCACTTATGAATTCTTTCTTCAGTCTTTTTCAGATATACTTTTATCAATTTCATTTTTTTATATTCCCTGATTTCTTATATGTACTTTTGTGAGCATATTTGTGTGTGTTCATATTTATATGGTAGTATCTGTATGTATTCACAAATATGTCTGCATATGTTCATTTTTATATGTATCTGTGTGCATTATAGTCTGTATATGTATCTTTCAGTTGTGGCTAAAACTGAGCAAGAAGTTTATTTCATTAGTTACAGTTTCTGCATGGTGGAATGGGTAAGCCCGATTAATTGCCTGTCCTCTTCCATATATTTTTGTGCTTCCTCCCCTCCCCATCTTTCCCTCCTTCTCCTTTTGTCCTTACACCTCAGCTCCTTTTAATCTGTCTTCACGAACCTTCTTTCCTTTGTTTCTACTTGTGTCTATCCACAACTTCTGCACTGAATGTGTCGCCCTCACATTTTACCTGAAACTTGAATTTACCAAGGACACTTTTTTTCCCAGTAGCCCACTGAACACTAGCACTTCTCCTTTACCCCATATAATAGGAAGGAAAGCTCTGGTTCCCTTTTAGTACTTTCATACCTTCTGCATCCATGTAAAACCCCTTCTTTGAGGTTTACATCATCCATCTCTATCATTCTCTATCCCTCTTGTTCAGTAATTGCTTCTGATCTCCTGATCAATGCCATTTATTTAATGTGAGTTTCAAGCATCTCATTCAGTGTCTTCCTCTCTACTCCAGCTTCTGCATTCATGCTAACAAACTTCAATATCTGTGTCAATAACCTGCATTATTCATTTGCCTCCTGAATGTTAATGACCTTTACCTTTTCACTTCAGCTACTCACTCTGGATCTTGTTGTCACTCAGAACTTTTCTACATCTGAAATCCTAAGGTCAAAGTTGCCTCTCTGACAGGAATCACAGTCTTATTCCAACTTTTCTTGCTTTTTAGCCTCAACACAAATCAAGATATCCAGTCCCTTGCTCTCTCCATTCTCCCCGTAGAGTAACAGCCCTTTGTTGACTTGCTTTCTTCTCTCCTCAGTCTGGAGTCTAGATTTAATCACTTTCTCCCTAAGACACTCAGTTTCCTTATGTCCTGGTCTTTTTCACCCTCCTGTCCTGTAAGTCATAAACTCTGAGTTACTTCTATAACTTGCTTTCCCCAAATGTACCCCCAAAGTATAGAGTTGATGAGGGGGAAAGTATACCACTATGATGGTTTATGTCTTCTACAAAGCTGTAGTGTCTAGCTTTAGCTAGATGAATACCACTTAAAAATCCTTTTTCATATCCCTGGTCACCTCCCTTTCTTGTCCTATTAAACCCTCACTATTGTCTTTCAGCCTTTTTCTTCACTCTGTGCTTTCAGCAGAAATCTTACCTTTCTATTCCATAAGGAAAATTGAATCTAGCAGGCATGAGTTCTGTCATTTCCTTCCTCTACACCTACAGGATTATCCACAGATATATTCTTTCCACCTCTTTTCTTTTAGTCTGCAAGGAAAAGTTAACCAGTCATAGTTTCAAGGATAATCCTACAAGTTATGCTTATGATCTATTCCTCAGAGGCCCATTTTAAAAAGCATTACCTTCCTCCCTTATATCTTAGCATGTTTCTGTATTCTCCTTTTCCATAGTGTATCAACACATTCACATGTTTTCCATTTCTTACAAGACTCCTTCAGCCAAACATCCCCTTGTAACTACAATTCTCTTTTATTTACATTCTAACGAAGATCTTGTAAAGCAGCCTATACTTAGTTTTTACTTTTTCACATTCCATTCATGCTTTATCTCACTTTTATCATACCATTACAATTGCACTCAAAAACGGTTATCACTTCCTGGCAAATCAAATGGACACTTCACTTTGATCTTGTTTAAGCACCTACTTAACTCTGATGATCACTCCCTTCTTGGAGTTCTCTTCTCTGGATTCTGTGACTGTCCTATTGTTGGTCCATCTTTTACTTCTTTGACCATTCTTGCTCAAATTATTTTTAAAATTTATTTTCTTTATATATTTTTTGTCATTTTGGTTCTATCCTCTTCCTCCCTTTCTTCTTTTTTATTTCTTCTCTCTCCAAACATTTCCATCCACTCCTCTGGCTTCAGTTGCAACTGAAAGTAAAATGTAGTATGTATGGCATGCCTATCTAGCCCCATTTCCTGCTATCTTTCACCTCTTATTTTGTTGTTCTGAGAAACCATACTACTGGCAGTACTTGAAATGCATCAAGCTTTTTATACCTGTGTGTTATTTCCTCTGCCTGGAATGCACATCCATGCCCTGTCTCCATTCTTACCTTTCTTGAGGTAACTCTCATCCTTCAACACTTAGGCATCATCAGGAAGCCTTTATAGACCTTTCCTCTCCTTCCATACCCAAGGAAGGTTCTGTTAATACCTGTGTTTATATTATAACATTTACTAATAACTTACTGGAGTTATCCATATAAAGATCTACTTTCCCACCTTACTGCTTCTTATGAGTAAGAAGCAGTTCTTTAAGTAATCAAAGCCCAGCACAATGCCTGGCATATAGGAATTACCCAACAAATACTTGTTGATTGAACTGAAATAGACCTAATATTCTCTCTTTAACACAGACTCTTATATCCAAGTGCCTGCTTAACATCCCCACTTTTATGTCCTACTGACACCACAAACATGTAAGATTTAACTTACACACATATTCCCCCCACACACATACCCACACACATACTCCCCAGCAAAAATCTACTGTTCTTCCTCTCCATTATCTTGATTAGGGCATCACTATCTATCTAGTCACCAAAACCAGAATCCTAGGAGTCAGCCAATCTTGCCCAACCCACCTCAGCTCATTCTATCCTCAGAGGTCATGAAGTCCTTTGGATCCCATATCCTAAATATCCTTCAAATGCATCTCCTTCTTTCCATCTGCATTGCTACAGCTCTAATTCAGGCCTTTGGCTCTCACTGGGATTATTTTTTATTTTTATTTTTTTTTTTATTTTTTTTTAGACAGAGTCTTGCTCTGTTGCCTAGGCAGGAGAGCAATGGTGCGATCTCAGTTCACTGAAACCTCTGCCTCCCAGGTTCAAGCAATTCTTGTGCCTCAGCCTCCCGAGTAGCTGGGATTACAAGCATGTGCCACCACACCTGGCTAATTTTTAAATTTTTAGTAGAGACAGGGTCTCACCATGTTGGCTAGGCTGGTCTCGAACTCCTGACCTCAAGTGATCCGCCCACCTCGGCCTCCCAAAGTGATGGGATTACAGGTGTGAGCCACCTTGCCTGGCCTGACATATTTTTAAATTGTGGTAAAATGTCATAGCATAAATTTATCAACTTAACCACGTTAAGTGTATAGTTTAATGGCAGTAAGTACATTCATACCATTATGCTCACTAAGGTATTTTTTAAATAAAAGGCTATGTGGTCTTCTGACTTACAGGTCAACCCGCCTTCATCCCATCTCTGCAGTATTGGCAATATGAACTTTCTAAAATGCAAATTATGTTACTAGATGAGTTAAAACCCTTTCATTGTGTTCCCCTGTCTACATCAGCAGTTTCATCACAAAGTTTTCACAGGTTCAAATTGAAGTAAAGAATAAAATAAATAACATACCGAGTTTTTCTTAAATATTTTAGCTGAAAGATCGAGTGAGTGAATGGATGGCAACATTAATCAAGACAAGAAATACTGAAACATGCATAAGAATTAAAATAGTTTTGTTTTAAATATACTGAGTATCATATGCCAACAGTATAAGCAAGAGGAGATACCTTGAAGGCAGTTGGATAAGTGAGTCTAAAATGCAGAAGAGAATTTTGAGAAAGGGGTCTAAATTTGGAAGTCATGAGCATTTAAGTGTCATCAAGGGAGCAAAATGTAAAGAAAAGATGATAAAATACATCAACATTAAAAATACCAACAAAACAACAACCATAGTGATAAAAGAAACAAAAATCATATTTAAAGTCTTCTCATCCTTCTGATTGAAAGGGGGCAAGATCTTGAATACTAATGGCAAACCCTAGGTGCAGCATTTTTAGTGACTTTGTCTCCTCTGCTGGAAGGATAATTGTTATTTGCCTCTCTTGGATTTCCCTGGTTTTTTCCTCTTGGAAAGGAAAAATAAACAAAAAGCCAACTTCATTGCCTAAGTAATAGGAATGCTTTTTTCTGGAAAGAAAGTAACCAATAAGAATTTTCCTATTCTCACATTGACAAATACAAAAATTATTTTCAAAAAGGGAATCTACAATGAGATATTTACTTTGGTACAATTCAATTAATGATGAGGAATTTGTTCTGCTTTTACTCCTTCCTGTCCCTTTGCAATAAATTACCTAGTCAATAAGAGTAATTCAAGCCACAAAAATTCAGGAATAAGCCTTAAAAGTCTCTATACTTCTGGAAGCATTGTGGCAAATTGGAGCAATCAGGAACATGGTAGTTAGACCTAGCATCATGTCTCAGTTTCAAAACCCATTAGCTATATGGCTCTTATCAAATTACCCCCCTATATACTTTGGTTTTGTAATCTGATGGTAATTCCTATAGGTTGGTGCAAAAGTCATTGTGGCTTGTTTATGTGGCAAGTCACATTTATTGATTTGCATATGTTGAACCAGCCTTGCATCCCAGAACAAAGCTTACTTGGTCATGGTGTATTGACTTTTTAATGTGCTACTGGATTCAGATTGTTAATAGTTTGTAGAGGATTTTTTATGTCTTAGTTCATCAGGGATATTGGCCTGCAGTTTTCTTTTTTCATGTGTCTCTACCAAATTTTCATATCAGGCTATTGCTGGCTTCATAGAATAAGTTAAGGAAGAGCTCCTCTTCCTCAATTGTTTGGAATAGTTTCCAGTAGGACTGGTACCAGTTCTTCTGTGTATGTCTCGTAGAATTCAGCTGTGCGTCCATCCAGTCCAGTGCTGTTGTTGTTGTTGTTAGTAGATCTTTTATTACTGATTCATCTGATTTGTCTATTCCTATAGATTTTCTAATTTGTGTGCATAGAGTTGTTCATAGTATTCTTTGATGATTTTTTATATTTCTGTGGGATTAGTTGTAATGTCATCTTCGTCATTTCTGAGTGTACTTATTTCGATTGTCTCTCTTTTTTTCTTTTATTAATCTAGCTAGCAGTCTATCAGTCTTCTTTATTTTTCTGAAAAATTGGTTTCATTGATCTTTTGTATGGGTTTTTGCATCTCAACTTCATTTAGTTCTTATCTAATTTTAGTTACTTATTTTCTTCTACTAACTTTATTTATTCTTTTCTTTCTAGTTCCTTTAGATACAGTTAGATTGTTAATTTGAGATTTTCACAACTACTTGATGAAGACATTTAGCACTATAAACTTTCCTCTCAACACTGCTTTAGCTGCATCCCAGAGACTTTAGTAATTTGTATACCTGTTTTTATTCATTTCAAAGAATGTTCTGATTCTGCCTCAATTTTGATATTCACCCAGGAGTTATTCAGGAGGAAACTGTTTAATTTCCATGTATTTGTGTAGTTTTGAGTGATCTTCTTGTTATTGATTTATATTTTTAGTGCACTATAGTCTGAGAGTGTGCTTGGTATGATTTTATTTTTTTAATTTATGAGGACTTGTTTTATGACCAAGCGTGTGGTTGATCTTAGAATATGTTTTTTGTATAGATGAGAAGAATGTATGTTCTGTGGTTGTAATTTAATTTCTTATAACATGTTGTTACTAGAATACCAGATGAAACACACCAGCAAATATGTCCTCAGATAAACTGAATAACTTGAGGAAAATTTTTTAATGATGCTACTAAGACAAATAGTTCATTAACCTGTAATGTGAAATCTGTAGGTCTATAGTAACTCAAACCCTAATGGAAATAGCTCTGCACAAAAAACAAGGAAACCAGGCCCAGGTTTATCACTGTTTTACCTCACAATCTTGTATAAGGGTTTACTTGTCTGTTCTTCAGTTTCTTCATATTTAAAATGGAGAAATCCTAATCCTAGCTCTAGCCCTTTTCATGTTTCATGAAGATGTTGGGAAGATATCATGGAGTAATATTTAAAGCATCTGGAGCCTATTTTAGTGAGCTACATAATTTTTTAAGGACATTATTGATTTGGATAGTAAGAATAGCCTGCAGGCAAATCCTGCAAGGTGCTTCAACAGACACACACGTCTACCTTCCTGTTGGCACAGCCCATGTTTGGCAGGTGTATTCCATTCCTTACAGGAAGGAATAGGTGCTTCATTGTGCTACAGAAGTCAGTAAGCTTTCACAAAACTAAGTAAGTGACATTTTTCTCATTTCTGAGAGCAGATTTTCATAAATCATTTGACCTGGATAAATTGAGAATGTAGTTGATCTGGTAATTGTTGAAATATAATGAAGACATTGCAAAACATGATATTTAAGTATTTCCTCCTAATCTCTTACCTTAACAAGATATAAGAGTTCTAAATGGAAAGATGTCCTAATGTAGAAAAAGGAAACAAAAGTCAGATGAGCCTCTCTGTAAAGGAGAAGCCAGAAGAAGCACAACACAGATTCATCTCAGTAATTTAGGATTCCACTGATTCTGAATTTATAGTAACAATAATAATAACTAGACAAAATAGAGCTTTTATATTGTGAAGAAGGTTTTTTCACTAGTTAGTAGTATAAGTTATATTATGGAGAAGGGATACATTTAGCCAGTTTGCAAGTAATATTTTCTGGCTTTTAACAATATATGCAAAGAAGTGCTACTAATGTCTTATAATGATTTCTGCTGGGAGCTGTTTAATGGTTATTTCAAGTTACTATCAGATTTTAACAATAAACTTAAAATTTCATAGTGTAATTCTGTAATTCATACATTTTTCTTTCCCCTCATCCACAACTCAAGTTAATTAAATATTGCCTTAAAGGATTCATGTAGTCCTATGAGTCATAATATTCAGAGTGTATAAGTTAGCACTAGTTTTTAACCACTAGGGAAGGTTCAAGTATTGCAGACTAATCTGAGAATACAGTGAATTTTCTAATGACTCTTCTAGTTCGGGTATTTGTACCACTAGACTGTTTTAGTGGATATACAACATTTATGTATAGTTTGCATTTTAGAAAAGTTTGTAGTAATGAACTTAGACAAGATTTGCCTTTTTACTCTAAGATCATTACTGTGTTTCTTAGAGCAAAGTTTTTTGATGTACTGAATGATTTTGTTTTATTTTCCTGTTTTTTGTTAACAGAATTCTTGATAGATACAAAATCATCCAATAAACTTCAGCTAGTTTTCAGCATTATATGCAGTTGATTTGTCCATTCCTTACTGAAACTTCCAAATCTTCTAACCCAGCATATATGACACTAAGAATACCCTCATTCCTTTCGTGTCTAGCTCTGTGCTGTGTTTATTTGCAGAGGACCCTCATGCATGGATCCATATAAATGAGGCAAACTGTGAAGCAGACTAGACTGTGCCGCTTACCAGTCTTTGAGAGAGAAAGATTGTGTATATGAAAACTGCTAGGCATGATATTTACTTATAAGGAAGATTTCTGTGTGTATAACATCAAGCAAGATTTTTGGTTGAGGTTTTATGCTTTCAGTAAAGAAAATAAAAGAAGAAAACCAATTAATGGTCTGATTCTATCATCTTTTGTCAAGCAAAACTCTCACTGATCCACGTGAATGTGACCTCCCGCTCATAGAGTAGTCTAAGAACACTGCAGAATGGACTTCTGAACTTTTGACTCTCTTTTCGATTTAATTGACTAGTTTTTAATCAACCAAAAAAAATCATTTTCTTTGACGAAAAAGTCTATGTAGGTAATTTCCAGTGTATTTATGCTACTCAGAAATAGAAACTTGTTTTTTAATTAGAACAAAAAGTCTGGTTTTCTTAGTATCAAATCATTATGTATATTTAAATTATTTCCATTCTACTGTAACTTGAAATTTTTTCCACCTAGTCACATAATTTCTGGCTTTATTTTTATCAGCTGATTCTATGAAAAGATGGGAATTTAGTACCTCATAGAAGTTACACAGTATACCTACCAGTGAATCACTTATCTAGCTAAGTAACAAGTGAAACATTGCTGGTATTTGTTTTGAAATATGTGCTTTTCTTAGGTAAAAATCAGTTTATTCTACATTTAATATGTGATCCTGTCATTGCATAGTAAATGATTCATTCACAACCTTAATACAAGTAGGTAAATGCATTGAAGTAAGTATCTTATTAGATGCCACTTTGTGTGGCATCTAATGCTGACATAATTCAAGGATCTGGGTTAAAGTTTGTGTCATTGCTGGTTTTTGAAACGTCAGATACTTGGCACTCTGTAGCAGTGTCTTTCACAGTAATGCTTTGTTTCTTAACATGACTGTGAGGACTGCTCGGTCACAGGCAAATACTGTCCTTTATCAGCCAGGACATTCTTAACAATAATTGCCCTTTTTTTTCCCCTTCTCACCCCCATCCCAACCCCAACTTAGGTTGGAAAGGCTGGTGGATGTACTGAGAAAGAAGGTTGGAACCGGGACCATGAGGACAGTGATCTGATTGAAAAAAAACGACAGTCTGGGGAAGCGATCACATCTGGTGACCAGGCTGCTTCATTCAACACTGTGTAAACACTAAAGCCTTAACTTAGCAAACAGTTGTTAGAAGTGGGACACTCCAACCACATTCCAAGCTGAGATAAAATCAAATCACAAATGTTTAACCACTTTGCTGCTGACTTGAGTTATTTATCCAAATATATTAACTACAGACTTTTACCAATGGGTAGCTATAAGGTTACAGCTTATTTTGTAACTATTTTATATCTCAATATCTTTAATATAAATCTTTTTACTGAGAGATCATTATAGAAACATGTTAAAGTTGGTTAGTATCATATCTTCACATGTGGCCCTTTCTGAATCAAAGTGCAGCAAAGTAAATATTGTCTAAGCTTTAATCCACTGTGTTAGGTCAAAACTTCAAATACATGCATTTTTCAATATTTCTTAACTGATGAGAGAGGCCTAAACATGAGTGTGTAGTCTTCCTTCAATGCATGTATGTAATCTTTGTTAGTATTAAAAGATATTAAATATAGATGCCATGAATTAAATGTATAATTTGTTTAATAAGAGATGGATATATTAAAATTACATTCATCAAGGCATGATTTTTGTTTCACTGTAAATAATGCAAACTGTTTCAATAAAAAGAGCAGACTGTTAATGTGTACTTATAAATTCACATTGTCAGTATTTTTTAATGTTGGGTCTGAATAATTATCTAAATTCTACTTAAGCTATAAATCTCTGTCATTTTTGCTTGAAAATTAGCATGCCTCTGTCTTAAAAGAACAGAGACCATCAAACCTGTTAAGTATTCTTATTGTTTATCTTTTTTTAATTGCCATTTGATTTTTGTTGTGGAGGAGGGGGATCTAATACATAATATACAATAAAATTATAATGTAGAAATATAAGAATTCAGAAAAAAGTAAACTTGCCATTTGGTTGAGGTTACCTGCTTTTTATTTTATTTCAGAAATAAGATCATTACAGCATAGCAGTCATATAAAGTTATGAATAGAACTGAGATTTTTATGTAATTAGCTATAGAGAAAATACTTTCATATTTTTAGATGAGACAGATGAAAGACCAAGAGGAAATGACTGTGCCTGGAACAGAATGAAATAGACAAGTCGCGATTTAATTAGTGAAAATTTTGTAGGCAAGTAAAATTTTTTTCTAAGTCTATATATTCTTAATTCATCTTTAAGATTGGGCTAAATTATCTACCATTGCCTATTTACAGGATAAGTACATTCAGGACAATTTATTGCACCATTCTTTCATATACTATAGTAGATTATCCATTTGAATTTTGTTTTACTCCACAGGAAAATGTAAGCTACTTTGTCATAGGTGACAAAAGAATCATAGTACTAACAAACTCTATTTCTTCCCTATTAAATCTGTATCCATTGAAGTACATTTTTTAACTATGAGAATTAGAAAATAAGGGACAACAGAGGTTAAAACAAACTAATTTAATTTGCTCTATAGTCCTAAAGATAATTATATCCTCTCATAGACCAATGACTCTATACCAGAGAAATATGTAATGATTTAGTCATGCATGCAGTTTTTGTCTCTGGGCTCTATTTGAAATGTGTAACAGCTCCCTATGTGAAGAAAGAGCATCTTTAAAGTCATCTGGGAGGTGCAGGTAAGTAATGAGAAAGTTTTTGTCACAAAATAGTCCATTCCTGATCTCACTTAAAATAAGTCACAAGTAAACTTGAATTTTCAGTTTAATCCTGAAAACAGATGAACTTTTCTTGAGTTATTTTGTCTGAGTTTTTAGAAGACACAAAATATAGTATAAAGACATTTCACGATTTCCAAACAAATATTTCTACACTTAAATGATCAAATTAGAATAACCAATTCCTATAATTAAGATGTGGAACTTTTATAGAATATGATATTATAAAGTTAAATTTGCAAAATAATTGTAACATCCACTGTTGTTCAGTATAGGTAATCTCCCAAAAATATCACATCCTCTTGAAAATGAGTTGTCTACAAAATTTCAAGTTCAAAGTATTACAGCCAAATATTATCTTAATTTCTTACACTAAAAAGTGTCCATCAACAGTGTGCGGCCGGGCGCGGTGGCTCAAGCCTGTAATCCCAGCACTTTGGGAGGCCGAGACGGGCGGATCACGAGGTCAGGAGATCGAGACCATCCTGGCTAACCCGGTGAAACCCCGTCTCTACTAAAAACTACAAAAAAACTAGCCGGGCGAGGTGGCGGGCGCCTGTAGTCCCAGCTACTCGGGAGGCTGAGGCAGGAGAATGGCGTGAACCCGGGAGGCGGGGCTTGCAGTGAGCTGAGATCCGGCCACTGCACTCCAGCCTGGGCGACAGAGCGAGACTCCGTCTCAAAAAAAAAAAAAAAAAAAAACAGTGTGTCAGATGGTCTTTATATATTTTTTCTGTATGAATGAATAGCCTTGCCTACTGAAGATAGGTTCTCTATATATTCAACAATAATGCAACTTTAGAAGTATTCCACACTGCTGAGAAATGTTGCTTTGAGTTTGTTTTATACATCATCTACTAAATCCTATAGTAACATGAGAATTTACTTCTTCTTGTAAAAATAAGTAACTTAGAGGAAAGGCAGAAATGCTAATACTAACATTTGTAGCACTTGATTTACAAAGTCGTTTTACATCTGTTTTTCTTTTCATTTGATCCTATCAACAATCATAATAATAATAAATTATATATAACCCATATAATAATGATGATGATAATTTTAGTATTACTGTCATTATAATTATTATTATATTCATTCTACAGATGAGGAAACAGACTCAGTAAGTCTTGAAATTTGCCAAGGACTGGCTGGGACCTGGAACTAAGATCTTATAACCACATTCCATGTAACTATGAGTCTGTAAATCTCTCTGTAAGAAAAAAATTTCAAAGTAAAGATTTTAACTCTTGCAATTTATGTTGTTATAGTACCATTTCTTTCACATACTACATACGAATTCCTTAGTAATCAAAAGATTGTACACATTTCTTTCAATGAAGTACAATAATGTGAATTGCATGTGTAAACAGCATCACATTATTACCACCTCTCTGTGGTATTATAGTGGCAGTATGCTTTGCCTCAGCCTTCACTAATTAGGAATATTGTGACAATTCATTCCTAATAAAACATATCATGAGTCTCTTTGTACTATTTTTAATTTGGCCTGATGCTAAAACCTGTCAGCTTAGTTTTATAACATGGTAGTCTAAACTTCAAGCCTTGCTGTATCTCCTAGAACAATTTAGAGCTAAAACCAGTTATAAGCAAAGTTATTGGTTATAAGCAAGGTATAAGCAGTTAAAGCAAAGTTATTAATTATTAATATATGAGAATTTAAAATTTTATAAATAAGTTAGAAATTATTAATGTATTTTAAATACTTTATGGAATAAAATATTTTGCTTATTTTTTCAATGATAAAGTTGATCCTTTGTATATTTCCTTATTCAAATAAACTCAGTCCTATCATCTTATCAGGTCACTTATTTATATAATTAGTTTATTTTATTAAAAAGCTAGAATATTAAAGTGTATACTTTTGATATTGAATACAGTTTCTTAGAAAAACATTTTATATGTACTATTCTTAAAGATCACAATTATTTTTAAAGTTTCTATTTTCAAATAGTTGTGATTAATAAGGCATTGTATGATGAAATAGCCATGGCTCATACATTTTTGTCTTTTCACATATGATGTGTTTGGAACCCACATTTTTTACTGATTTTATTGTGTTGTTGGTAACTAGTATTTACTGCTAACCTATCTATTCATATTTTACATATATATGCATGCACACACACTGATACATTTACCTTTTTAAAAAATCATTTATAAATGAACTGTTAGGCTCCAGTGATTTCAGTATTTTGTTCATGTTTTATTGGAAATGCACGTGGTTTCTTAGGCTTTTAAACAAATACATGGAATGGTTGAGAGATTTATTTTGATCGTGCTTAGCTAAATATGTCATCTCTAGAAAAGATGTGGTTTGTTTTGGCACTGTTTTAAAAACTCAAATATTTTAAGCATTTGTTAAGTTGGAGCTTGCACATTTAAACTAGCAGCATACGTTCCAGAAGAGCATCTCAAGTTACCAAATTTTTTGTAATCCTTTTACTAGAATAATCTTTTTTGAAAAGGTTTTCTTGTGCTCGCTTCGGCAGCATAAATACTGAAATTAGAAAAAAAAAAAAAACTTTTTTATTACATGTTTTAGTGTAAGTTAAGTTAAACTTCTAAAAGTTGAATTATTTAATGTAGGACTTCATAAATAGAATTTGACAATGATAAATGTGTATTTTTGAGAATCATTAAAATATTGTATATAATGATATTCCTTTGCAGAAGTCTTTATATGCTTAATTTTTAATCTAATTGTCTTCTAAATATAGTTTTGGTGTATGCTAGTATTTTAGAAGCCACCAATTTCTGGACTATCTGATTATTAACAAAGATGTATTTTAATGCACAAGCCCAAATGTCTAAAATATATATTTACTTTGTATTCAAATAAAATCCCCTATTGCAAATCCTATACATAGTTCAATGCAATTCTTATACATCGATCTTAATCAAATGTATAAATGTACAATCCTGAAGACAGTGTACTAGATATGCAGTATAAAATTTATTGCAGTAAGGAAACAGATTAAGTTCACTGTCAAACTGTCTGACTTCCTTAACAAATTTAATAAAGATAAATGTCACTATGAACAAATTTGTTAGGCACCTTAGGAATCTTTCAAAACTATTTAGATATAAAATAAAATTATAGCAATAAAATATTGAAGAGAAATATCATTTTTAGTGAATATGGTTAGAAAGAACCTAAGAGGGGAGATCAAATTATTTTAATTAAAAAATAATAGACTGACTCAAATCTACCATAAAGCACCTCTACTCACTTTGGAATATGTACGTGGAATTTTGCTGTCAATAGCTGAAATCTAAAAACACTGTTTCTGTTGCATTTGATTATTCAATCATGATAAGGTAAATGTAAACAGACTATGTAGCACTGTTATCACCTGGAGTGAACTTAGAATTTAGTACATGAGTACAAGAGGAATGCAGTGGAAGTGGGCAGTAGGTGTCTTTGGGGCAAAAATTCTATAAACTGGTAATATCTAAACTATCACATTACTTTGCTAACTTATTGTTTCATGATGTATGACCTTTGTGATTTGTCACACATTTTACTTCTACATATGCACATAATTGTAACTTTTTTAACTTTAAAAAGTAATTATATTTAAGAAAATTTTTAAAATAAGAATGAACATATGTGATATTTACTCACGTATTTACCATTTCTAGCGCCCTTATTTTCTTTGCATACATCCATGTTATCCACCTGTTACCATTTTCCTTCTGCCCAAAGTATTTATCATCTATACTAGTGGAGAACTGTTGGTTCAACTTTTGTATGTCTGAAAATGTGACTCTTTTTCTGCCTTCATTCTGTGAAAAAAATGCTGCATATAGAATTTGAGGTTTACAGGGTTTTGTGGATTTTTTTCAGTATTTTAAAGACGTTGCTCTAGTATTTCTGGTTTGCTTTGTTCCTGCTGTCATTCTTATTTTTATTTTCTGTACATTATGTGTCCTCTAGCTGCTTTAAAGATTTTCCCTTTGTCACTTGTTTTAATCAATTTGATTATGATGTGTAGTGTCGATTTCTGCATGTTTTTGTGCCTGTGGTTTGCTGAACGTCTTGGATCCATGTTTGCAGTCTTTATCAGAAAATTTCAGCCATTATTTTTTCCAATATATTTCCCTATCACTTTTTCTTCTTTCTCTGGAACTACTATTCTCTGGATATTAAGCTACTTAAAGTTATCCTACAACTTGTTCATGCTTCATTCTTTTTTTTTAATTTTTACTTTTTGTGTGTACATAGTAGGTGTATATATTTATGGGGCACATGCGATATTTTTGTATAGGCATCCGGTGCATAATAATCACATCAGAGTAAATGGGATATCCATCACCTCAAGCATTTACTTTTTTGTTACAATTAATTATACCCTTTCAGTTATTTTAAAATGTACAATAAATTATTGACTGTAGTCACCTTGTTGTGCTATCAAATATTAGATCTTATTCGTTCTAACTATATTTTTATTATATTTCTTTTCAATTTTTTTCTGTTTCATTTTGGATAGTTCTATTACTTTGTCTTCAAGTTTGCTAATCTTTTCTTTTGCAGTGTCTAATGTGTTGTTAATCCATCCAGGGCCTCTTTCTTCACGGACATTGTATTTTTCATCTCTATAAGTTAGAATTGAGTTTTTTAAATTTTGTATGGCTCTCCTTAACTTGTTCATATTTTGCATTATCTTCCGCAACATAAAACATATACAGTGGTTTCACTTCCTTGGTTTTAGTTACCCACAACTAACCACAGTCCAAAAATAGGTAAGTATGGTACCATAAGATATTTTGAGAGACAGAAACCACATTCACATGCCTTTTATCACAGCATATTGTTATAATTATTCTATTTTATTATTAGTTATTGTTTATCTCTTACTATGCTCCATTTAGAAATTAAACATTATCATAGAAATGTACATATAGGAAAAAATTTATATAGGGTTCGGTACTATCCTTGGTTTCAGACATCTACTGAGGGTCTTGGAATGTGTCCCCCACAGATAAAAAGGGATTGCTGTACTAACTGTTTTAATGTTCATGTTTGTTAATTATGTTATCTGTGCCATTTCCAGGCCTGTTTCTATTGACTGATTTTTTTTTTTCTTACTATAGGTTATATTTTTCTGCTTTACATGCTGGTAACTTTTTACTGAATGCCAGTTATGGCAAATTTTATCGTGTTGGGTGCTGAATATTTTTGTATTTTTTTAAATGTTTTGAGTTTTGTTCAGGAATGCAGTTACATTACTTAGAAACAGTATAATACTTTTAAAGCTGTTTTATGCTTTGATGGGCAAGACCAGAGCAGCTATTCTAGAGCAGAGTTTTCCTCACAACCAAGGCAATCCCCTTCTGAATATATTACCTTATATTCTTTATAGTATATGATGACCATATGTAAGTTTAGGTCATTGCTCTGCCTTTTCTTTCCTGGTGATTTTTACCCTGGCCTTGCTAATTTGCTCACATATGTGTGTTGATCAATACTCAGAGAAAGACTCAAGGAATGGTCTATAGCTCTTCAGAGCCAAACTCGCTCTCTGGTATATTCTCGCTCGCTCGCTCTCTCTCTCTTTTTCTCTGTGCAGCCTCTCCCAGCCCTCTCTGCATATAATTTCTTCTCTCCAGTACTCTGAGCTGTAAATTCTGTCTGCTCTGGTGTCCCCAGATTCTCAACTCTGTGTCCTCAACTCAGGGAGACTTCCAAGCTCTGTTTTGGTTGCCCCACTCTACACTCTGTAAATTCTCCAGACTATAAGCGGGGGCAATCATAGGGCTCACTTCATTTGTTTGATTCACTGTCGTGGACTGCCTATTGTCCAAAGTCCAAAAACATTGTTTCATGTATTTTCACTATTGCTTTTTATTTGGTTGGTGGTGTTGGTTTTGGTTTTGTTGTTGTTGTTTTTCAGTTTTTTAAGGACAGTGGCAGGATAAATCTGGTCCCTGTTATTCCATTGTAGCCAGAAGTGTAGGCCCTCTTGTAGATCTTTTAAAATGTCATCCTGTTAATGTCTAGCTTCTCTCTTACCTGTTTAGAAATCAGCCGTCAGTCTTATTGTCTCCTTGAAGTAAACTTTTTTGTTTCTCTGATTGCTTTTTACATTTTTTTCTTTTACTTTGTTTTTTGGCAGTTTTATTTTATGCCTTGATGTGGTCTTCTTTTTATATTTCTTGCTTGAATTCAGAGACCTTGTTAAAGCTCTGTCTTCATCTTTTCTCAATTTTAGGACATCTTTAGTCAATATCTCTTTCTCCTCCTGAGACTTCAATTACATATATGTTAACCTTTTCACTGTGTTCCTATATTTTCCGTTCTTTTTTTCTAGCTATATGTGTAACAGTTTTGATTTTTGTTTTTGTTTTTGTGTTTTTAAGATACGGGGTGTTGCTAGGTTTCCCAAGCTGGTCTCTATCTCCTGGCCTCTAGCATTCCTCCCATCGTAGCCTCCAAAAGTGCTGGGATTACAGCCATGAGCCACTACACCTGGACAATTTTGAATTTTTTTGATTACCTGTCTTTTATTTCAGTAAGCCTGTGTTCTGCTTTGAAGGCCATCTATTGAATTCTTAACTTTAGGTTTTGAATTTTTAAATTCTACAATTTCTTTTTTTCTTTTTTGTACATTCTGATTCTCCAGTGAAATACTCATCTTTCTAAATCTATTTTCTTCCCCCTTTGCCTCTGTTTTCCTGAACATACTGGTCATGATTACTTTAAAGTCCATACCTATTAACTCCAATATCTGAATTACCTCTGGGTCTTTCTCTATCATCTATCTTGTCTCTTGGCATGCCTATTAATTCTTGATTGAATGTAACATAACCTGAACCTCCAGATGATTTTGTCTGCCTCCCAAGAGGGTTTATCCTTTGTTCTCTTGCGATGACTGAATGAAACCCAGTCACCTTTATCTAGTAAAGTACTTGTTGTTGGCTTGAATCTGGGTTCCAGTTTGAATAAGGATCAGTTGTTTCTGGTTTGCCTCCTTTCTTGTTGCATAATTCACTAGGGCCTTCAGTGGTGAAAGTGATATCTTCACTGAGCTTTTTTAGAAATTCTCATTTTAGCTTTTTTAATCTTTCACTTAGGATATCTCAGAATTTGCCAACTAGATATATGTGTCAGGCCCTTTAGGTCTCCAATTTTGTCACTCCAGCCCTGCAAAATTGCCCAAAGCTCTGCTAGTTTCCCTATTCCTAGAAGCAATCTTCTGCTAGGACAGAGCCCACATTATCAATTCCCTCATCTTCACCCAGAACCAGCAAATGCCTCCAAAGGAAAAGTGGCTGCAGATCATCAGTTTACCTCTCTGTTGTTCTCCTTTCTGGAATCTTAGTCTCTCTATTTGCCTTTATTTTACATCCTCTTCAACACTTCTAAACAAATACTGTTTTTTATACTTTATTCAGCTTTTCTGGTTGTTGTTGGCAGGAGGACTGGTCTATCACAAACTATTCTGTTTTGTCTCGAAGCAGAAATTCAATGAATTTTAAATTTCCTTTATTATAATTTTCATTTCTAGAGGTTATATTTTGTCTGTCTCCAAGTGCGTTTGATCATTTTTAGAGTTCCTGTATTTTTAATTTTTTTTTATTTTCTTACATGTTTTAAACATATATTTCATACTTAATTTCTGATAATTTTGACATGTCAAGTATTTGCTGCTCTGATTTTGTTGTCTATTATTTCTGCTAGCAGTCTTTATTTAAATGTTTGGTGATTCATTAATGTGAACTTATATCTTCTTAGAACTGTTCTCTATGGAGTTTTTCAAAGCCTGGGTTAAAGGTGGGTTCCTCCACAGAATTTTGCATTTGCTTCTGCCAGTCATTTGGAAGCATGTTGGATCACTTTAAAATCTTAATTTGACTTTTATTAGGCCACTTAGGTAATGTTAATTTGGGTTGAAAATCCACAGAAGAGCTAGCTTATGGTTATAAACTTCATAGGGGAAATTTTTTTTTTTATCCTTCATTCATAGCCTGAGTTCAAGATTTCTCTCCCCAGATGGGTTCTGGCTTTGTACTTTGTCCCCTGCTACATTACAAGGCCATGAAAACCCAAGCTCAACTTTACCCCTGTCATAAGACAAATGCTTTTAAGATGAAAACTGCCTTTTGTGCCTTACTTACCACTCAGGGTTGCATTTTACTTAGGTTTGGGCCTCAGAGTATTCCTTATTGACTGCCAACATATTGATGAATTTGAAAAGATGTTTTTCATATTCTATCCAACATTTTTAGTTGCTTACTGCAGGAGGTACCAGGTCCATCATAGCAGGAAACAGTAGTCAAGGTGGAATGTTATTAAACCTATACACACACACACACACACACACACACACACACACACACACAGAGAGAGAGAGAGAGAGAGAGAGAGAATTGCACTGCTAATAAAATGTTCTGAATTTAGTATCACTTGTATACATGATTAAAATGAGCAGATAATAAATTTACCTTCCAAGATCCATAATTGCAGCTCTTTTTCCCCACCAGTAACTACAAGCAGTTTTTCATTAAAGAAAAGAAAATGATTGAATAATCCAAATTAGCCTGGGCAAGAAAATTAACAGCTGCCTAAAATGAAATGTTTGAGTTATGAGCCATGTACCACTTTGGTTTATCTGCAGCCAAAAGGTTCAGAATCCTTATTCAATTAACCATGTTGCTTGGGAGGGCATGGTTGCCCTGAATAAGAGCTGCCTGGTGATGAGTAAGAGGTATCCGTGACACACAAGTTCAGACCTTGCAACTCTGTTTTTGTTGTTTGAACTTTCTTCTCCGTTGTAGCTAGGGATCCGGCATGGAATTTAAACACTTGTGTGGTAACTCCATTCCTTCAAGCCATTGTGTTGTTAAGCTCTAGCTAACGAACTTTTCACACTGGCTCCATGTAAAGCAAGACTTAGAAAACAGCAGTGATCAACATTTTTGGTTTTATAATAAGATTATATAATTTATATGTCTTCATGCAACTAAGATGCTCTTGCCTTCCTAGACCAACTGCTCCTAAAAGGTAGCCTTTAAAATATATATATGAAAAGTAAAGAAATAAGCCAAAGTGCACTAGCAAAAATTAAGAAGTAACTTTCATTTCAAAAATCATACCCACTGTGGCAGAAACTTCAAAAAGTATACCTGTTTTAAAACTTAGGAACTTTGCCTAAAATAGAGGAACTATAACTGTATAATATTTTTATAAGGTGAGAACTGCCAAATGCACCAGTCATGTATACTTTATCTCATGTGGCCCTTCTTCCATGCCAAATGTTTTTTGTTGCTTAGGGAGATCTTCCTGATAATGTCACAAAGAATGTCTCTCAGACCCATATAGATTAGGTACACATTGGCTAAGAACAAGTTTTTCTTTAAAATACCTAAGCTTCATGTTGCTTCTAACTATACTATCTTGAGTCTAAAAGCCAAGTGACTGAAAGACAAGAGGCTGAATTTCTCCTCTAACTCATAAACCAGTTCTGAAGATACTTCTGTGGGAGAAAATTCAAATATATTTTGAACAATAGTATAATAATTTGACATAAAATATCTCAGTGTTATTTCTTTGAAGAATTACACTTCATTTAAATGTGTACACGGATTACTAATGTCTCAGTATGATATAGTCTTAGCACTTTGCAAAATTGGATTTGCTTTTTGTATCTTAAACTGTGATCATATCATAAAGAGTAGTTATATAATTTTATTTAGGTGACATAGAGGAATGTAGGAATGTGAATATGTAATTGTTGTCAAAAAGAAGTGAGGAAAAGTTTTTGAAATCAGAAGTTTCCTTTCAGTTAAAGCTTCAGTTATATCACAGCAATAATTTGTTTCTGCTTTTATAAATAAAAAACTTTTATAAATTGCAACAACTTTTCAAGGAATATAGTTAGTTATTTATTGCAGATATTATTTTCTTTACATTTTAGGAAAGTTGCCTGGGCCCATGTTGCATTTTTTAAAGAACCAGTTTCCCAAACTATACATAGAAGTTCTATGCTACATTTTGTTTTCTTATGAATGGCAAGAAAATTAATAAAAGTGACTTTTATTCATAACATACTAATACCTGAGACTCCAGGCATACTCTCCATTTCAGTTCCTACCCCATATTTTCACTGTTTGATTCATTCGCCATTTTCAACCCTATACTCAATCAAATCCACCTTCACTTTTTAAATCCAGTTCATCCATCAAGCTCACTTATGTACCACCCCCTACATGAAGCTTTCCCTAATTCCCCACCCCCACCCCCACCCCCCCACAAAGTTGTAGTTAATCTCCCTTCTATTTGCCATCTAGCTCTTTCTTCATCTCTCTATTAGGGCAGTTAATAACTTTTCTCTTGGTTTCAGTATTCCTTTACTATTTCCCATTAGAATGCAAGCTCCTGAAGATGAGAGATTCAGTTTTGTTCATATTTCTTTGCACAGGTAAATACTTGATGAATAATCATCCTTGTTTAATGAGAAACCTAAATTTTCAAACTATTTTAACTTTCTAAACATCTGTGTGATATGCCTTTCTAAAAATATGACATTAAAATATTAAAATTTAAATATTTTTCCTATATCAGTGAGGTTAAAATATACAATTATGTCAAATTATCTAGCACCTGGCACATTACCAGCTAAAACATTGTACTTACCTGAATACTGTAGCTTTTTAACTATAATTAATTTATCAATTTAAAGTGAAGGGTTGCTATGGGGTTTTTTTGACGTTGTTGTTTAATTTTTTTTGTTGTTTGGTTTGGGGAGGGGGTGTGTGTGTGTGGTGTCTGTTGTGATTTGTTTTTTGTTTTGGGTGTTTTGTTTTGTTTTGTTTTGTTGAGACAGGGTCTCACTCTGTCACCCAAGCTAGAGTACAGTGGTGTGATCATAGCTCACTGCAACCCTAAATTCCTGGGCTCAAGTGTTTCTCCCACCTCCGCCTCCCAAGTAGCTGGGACTGCAGGCACATGTCACCAGCCTGAATTACTTCTTTTTTAAATTTTTTTTAGAGACAGGGTCTTCTGAAATTGCCTAGGCTGGTCTCAAAGTCCTGGACTCAAGCAATCCTCCTGCTTTGGCCTCCCAAAGTGCTGGGATTACAGTCATGAACCACCACACCCAGCCTTGGTTTGTTGTTTTAATCCAAACTTCTTGTGTAGCTGTTAAATGTTGGTACTGTGCAGTCCAAAGTTTGAAATTTCACTCCATGATGAACTGAAGACTGGTTTTATTTTGTTGACTACAAAGTTTATACAAAATTTCCAGGTAAGAAAATAGGTCATTTAAATCCTTATTGAGCAATAATGATAACTACATTGCTTGTCCAAATTCAGGCAAGGAGAAGGAGAATGCAAACAATGTATAAACCAGTGTAAATTGTTTGGATATCCTCTTATGTTGCTGCATATACTTTAAATCATGATTTCAAATTCAGTGGTCCCTCATTTTCTAAAAACAACCAAAGTTATATGAGCTCTTATTACTTTGATATACTTTCTTGAGATTTTACTCTCTGGTTATATTATTCTTTCAATACCCAAGTCATATTTTAAGATATTTGGGAGCAAAAATAAATTGTGCATGAATGTTACCTACCAAACTACAGCTTCAAAAATTGATATTTGGTTACTAATATTATTTTGTCTCTGATTCAGTCTCCACCAGTTTTCATCATGTAACTTGTTGAATGATGATTCTAAAGCTTCAAAAAATGCCTGCCATTCTTCAACAAATAGGTCAGTTGTATCAAAGCCTTTCTGAAATACTCAAGCAAAGAATATTTACTGCATTTTACTTGTATGACCATGACATTAACATACTTTAAGTTCCTTAAAGAAGATTTTCTTCTCATAAATCTGTTTTGGCTGTGGCTAATCAAATTATATTTTTCAATATAGTATGTCCTTCTCCAATATTGTTTCTAGTATGTACTTCATACACAAAGTTAACTATGTTGATTATAATTGACTGCTGGCAGAGTGATTCACTTTTGATAAGAGTAACTGTATTTTGCTTGTAATTTTCTAGGAAATTAGCTTTTTTACCATGAAGGAACAGGAAGCCAAAACTTCCAGCATTGTTTTCCATGTTGAAAAATTAAAATTACATAGATGAATATTGCTCAAATGCTAGCATGTGGCCAAATGAATCATATTTGCCTTAAAGTAGCAAAAAGGTTAAGATACTACCTGCGTTCATACTTAATTTTTCTTGAGATTAATCACAGAAGAAATGAAAATGCTATTGATTCCTAACTCTTGTCTTGAACATCTGAAGTTCTCTTAGCTAATAACTTTTTACTTAGAATTGTTTCTTTAATTCTAGGATCTCTAATCACTTTGAAACCACTTAATTAAAACATTGTCCTTTTATATAAAACCTTCACATTTGTGAAAAATGAGAACAAAGGAATTGAAAAACATTTATAATGTGACATAAGCAGGCATTTTCACAGCTAGAATTGCGAATGTGCATCCATCCCTAAGCTGTTCAGGTTGCCAGCCATACTGCTTCCCTATCTGCTGCTGTTTAGAGCTGAAACTTGTGCCATCATGGTTAATGTTTTGACAGATTTTATCATAAACCTTGATGCTGTAAATTTGCCTTGAGCCAAAATTTAACATGTTGTAAGTTCAGAAACAGTTTTTACTGTTGGTGATCCAGAAAGGGAAATAAATCAATTATGCTCTTTTGAATGATAGGAGTATAGAGTTTAACTCCTTAAAAGTTACACATTGCTTGAAATTTGGGACAAATTCTCATTCTCTATTTTCAGGACCTCTCAGTTGTCAATAAAACCATACATTAACACTTTTGTGACTTTTGTAAAGGAGAATCTACCAAAGGAAATATTATGTAGCTTATATATGCTTACTAAATTTTGTAACCAAAATATTATCCATAATTTTTTTTAATGAAAAAGTCCTTTGCCTTAGTATATGGAAACAAAAATGCAAAACTCTTGGAATAGCCACTTTCTTTCCAGATAATTTATTCAGAATTCTCTTTAGTGAGTCCCTATTTTACAGTGCCTGTCATCTACTCTTTTATACCTACTTATTTTATTAAACATGCTCCCAATCATTGCTATTTCTAACAGCCTGTAGATCTAGATTTTTTTTTCTCTCTAAAACATCGTCATTGACCATGACCATTAATATTTACTCATAAATGGATTTGTACACAGGCTTAACCATAGCACATCAGTGAAGACAAAAAGAGTTGTTACTCAGTTCTTTACCCTAGAATAAATCAAATCAACAAATATTTATTGAATGTCTACTATGTGCAAATAGCCCTGGACTGGTCAGCTTTTAAAAGTCATCCAACTTTTCACATTAACAAATCAAAGCATTATTATTTCAAGCATTGCTGAAGCTGCTTCCATGTCCTTAAGGTGACAAAGCATGTGAGGACTTTGCAAGTACTTGGAGTAAAGGAAGAAGAGAGAATTCACAGAGTGAAAAGAGGAGAAAGAGTGCTCTAAAATATCACCAATGGACTGCAACATGTATGTATGTACGTGTGAGTTTATGTGTATGCGTCTATATTATGTATGTGTTTATATCTGCATATACATACAATGAGAAGAATGAGTGATTTTGGAGAGAAATAACCTTCATTAAAGTACTATAGGAATAGGCATTCACATTTTAGTCCAGAGTTTTGTGTTAAAAATAGGCTTACTAGTTTAACTAGTGTCAAGTCCTGTGATAACAAAAAACCAAAATATATCATGGTACAACAGAAAGTTTGATCAATTTGGAATCCCACATTCTAAAACCTGCTTGCCCTAAAGTGTATTATGAGATAACCTCATCAATCAATAGAATTATAACAAAAGAAATGACTTGTACATTATCATTATAAAAAATTATTGTATAGGCCTTAAAAAGAAGTTAATTTTATCATAAATGAAAGAAGCTACTTAAGAGCTCATTTTAAAGATTCTAATTGCTATTGGAAATGAAATAGAAACTACCAGTAACAGCCAAAACTTGTGTACTTCATTAACCTACACTCTTCTGTGTGCTTAATTTTGTTAATCTATAAAAGATAATATACTATCTATTCACATCAGATAATTAAATGTATCTTCTTAGTGAGGTATAAAAGAGAAACTGGTGACAATTTCCAGCTTTGCCAAACAGAATTCATCCTGGCCGTTTTGCATAGAAGGTGTGCATGTATGTTGGCCATAGAAGATACTGTCATTGACATTCTCACGGGCGATATCTGGTAGCAACTTAAAAATATTTGTTTGGGAGAACTAATTTTTAAATATCAATTTTTGCCTCCTATTCATAGGCTAGTTTAATTCCTAATGAAAATCAAAACGGACTCTTTAATCTTTTTAAACAGCAGATTTTCTCTTTCCTAAAGTGCCTCAGATAATTTCTTAATTTTTGTGTTCAGAAAAAAAAAATGGCATAGCTCTATTTAAACTTTATGTTTCTGTTACAAAATTGTTCATTATTAAGATCACCTTGAAGCAAAGATATCTTCTCATGTCGTCTTTTAATTACTTGCTACTTTGCCTATCTGGTTGTAATTTATCTTCAAACCATACCCCAATTGCTCTGCAGTAAATTTTTGATTTCTTCTCACATACATTCTTTTTTTCTCAGCAAAATTACCCCGTTGACCTTCTTAAACACAGTAAGCACTTTCAACATGGGACTATTTACACTGGTTTGATATATTTCATTTATTTCCTTGCTGTATTGTAATTAATGTCTTAGAGATGTTCTAAATAAAATTGCACTTGGGTGATCCAGATCCAATGCTTGTGTTCATGAAGAAATACTATCTTTAGAGTTGTTTCTAATTCTCACCTAACCTTTCCCTATCTTTTGACCAGGATTCCCAATACTGAGACCCTCTTACCTAGGACCTAGCCTGGATTCACCTGCCCCCTTGTGGTGTTCCTCTCTGAGAAGTTAATTTCTGAAATTTGGGAAAGATAATTAATTTCTGATATTTGGATTTGGCATTACATAGCCTGAGAAGAGAAACCTCATTACCCTTGGCTAGTAGTCTAGAGTCGGAAAAGTTATCTTCTTTTAGCCACTGGCTAACATAAAAAGATGAAAGGTATTTTTTCTTATTCAGAGCACAAGAAGGAACTTGAGCACTATAAAGAAATGAGAAGTATAAAATAAGTGACAATGCTTAATTTTGTCTAGAATCAATATTAGTGACCTACAGATTGATAAACTAAAGAAGTGTTTAAAAAGTTCTCATATAGCAACTACATAAAATTTATTCCATGTCAGTGTCTCCATTTTTAGTGAGTGGAGAAGGAAGGGAGACTGGTATTCTATTTTATTTAAATTTTATATAGATTGCCTAAGCCTTTCATCAAGGATGAATATATAAATATAAAAAATAAATTGAATCTTGTATAATGTATAGTCAAGTGTGTTTGATATGACTGACGCAAATAGATTGTTTCCTTTTCTCAAAAAGAATTCATTCCTCACATGCCACAGCACTAACTTTTACTCTTCAATTTTAGTCAGTAGAATTTGCCATGGAAAGGGGATATATATATTCAATGAGTGACTTTACCTAACCACAAATTCAGTGACATTTTGCAAGAATAAGGACTTCACAATTAGGCCTCTAGTTAATAACAACATAAAAATAAAAGCAAGGGAAAGGGAAAGTACTATTTTCACAAATAAACCATTTATCTTTCTTAGGAAGAAGAGATAGATTAATAAATTATTATTGTTAGCAAGATCCCAAGTAAAATTTTAAAGATCTCCATTTCTGTCTGTTAACTGTAAAATATTTTTAAAAGAAAGCAGTTGTCTCTTTACATGGTGTACTACCTCCCACCCTACCTGCACCCAAGCCTGTTTGGATTGAGAAATAGTGATACTCTGTGGCATTTTAAATATCATGTCACCTGACCTGAGATCTAGAAGAAGAAACTGTATGCAAGCTTTAATAAAGCTATTTGCAGGCCAACTCCCAAATTTCTAGTATTTACCGCTCCTTTGCAGTTCCTCTTACATTTGTAACAGTTGACCTACTAACAGGTTCCCAGAAACACAGATTCAAATTTTGGCAGGCTTACCTCACCTCTTTGTCCTTCCAAAGTACATAAATGCTAAACTGGGTTCACAGTGAGAATGAGAGTCATTCCAACAAAACTTTTAAAACCAAGACCCTTTCTGCTCCCTACCAAGTTACTGCCATCTTCTCCGAAGAAATAAAGTTTTGTCAGTGTGCCCTTGGCATAATTTCTTCAGCCTGGATTAAACACAGGTGACTGAGAGTCCGCCTTATCTCCACAGGGCATTAGTCACTCTATAAAAGTTAAATTTATTATGAAATGCTTTGTTTGTGTTAACATATATCTTCTCTGGGAAGTTGGAAACAAAGGCATGTCCTTTAAGACTCCATATGGGGAAAACACATCCTCCTTTGGAATTTAACCTTAATTTGAACCAAGATCTGTGAAAGAAAAGTACTTTAGTGTATTGTTCCCTTGCTCCACCCTTCTATCCCCTTATCTAAATGGAGTTACTGTTGCTTCGTGTTTTTTTAACTCTTCCAATTCCAGTCCTTGCTTTCCTGAGTTTAAAATTTATCCTGGGAAAGAAATATATTAAAATAATTGTGGCAAACAATTATGCTTTGCTTTTAAGAATGAATTTTTTTTGTAGTATATTAATTCTGACATCCTTAAAGTTAGGTAAATGCACAGCCAGTTTATACATCTTCGTTTTTCATTTTGTTGTTTTAAGGTACGTTGTAAAGAATATTTTATTTCCTAAAAATTTTATTTCCTGCATATCTTCTCTAAGATTCTCTTGCTAGCAAACATTGTTATATGTGCATAGTTTACACCTTATTAGAAGTAAAAAAGAATTAGAAGTAAGAAAAGTTTCCATTGGGAACGATGATGAGGTCCTATTTGAAAGACCAGTTTTCGATCTGTTTTCCGTCAGTCTGTTTGCAAAGTCTTTGTGAGGGTTTCCTATGTATCTAAAATCCAGAGATGCTCCAATGCTTCTTTTCAAAAGCAAAAGCAGAACCTCCATTACTGCTGCCTCAGCATAACAGCCTGGTTGTTTAATAAGCATCAAAGAAAGCATTTCAAAAAGAAAATACTTTTATTTGACATTTTAAAAATGTTGCTTATATAAATGCTTAATATGTTTTAATAGTGTCTACCAACAAACATGTAATCATCCAAATGATTTTCCTTTCTTGACTTTTGTTACATTAAAGAAAAATCAGAAACTAAATTCAAATATGTTTAGATATTAATTTATTCTTAAAAACTGAACATAATTTTAAAATATACTTGTATGCAACCCCTCCCAAAATAACTATCCTCAGCATTATTAAATTGAAAATTTCGTAGCAAAAACAAAAATAATAATAATTTTAGAACAAAGCATTTACAGATTCCTTTGCTCACATACTTCATTATCTCATCATATATTTTATTTAAATGATAATATTGAAATTAGTTTGATAACCGTATTCTTAAAATATGGAATATATATAAATAATGCATTTAAGGGACTGGGACATTTATCACAAGTAATATCAAATCAAGATATCATTGTTTTCCCACCTCAGTTCCATCTATTTATGTTAGTTCCACCCCAAGCAACCCTCATATAATGATCATTGAAGCTTAGTCTCTACTACTTGTTAGCATATGATTATACACTATCATTGTTATTTAAGTTCATAATATATATCAAGTTTCTTCATGGAAATTATAAACTCACATGGGGTAATAATGAACTGACAGCTTGAATACTTTACCTCTTAGACTCTAAGTTTTTAGTCCTCTTGGACTTTGTGCTGCATTAGATACTAATTTGACTTTAAAAAAAAAAAACTTTCTTAAAAGATGACAACCCTATTCTTCTTGATGCCTTACTAAATGCTGTCCCCAATTTTTTCCAAGGATGATCTGGATGATTATCTTCATGGCATCTGTAGATACCTGTATAGTTATTCATAGATAGTTCTACCATATGATAGGAAGGTTATAGGAAGACATTTCACAGGTGTAAAATGGTCGAATAATAGATGAACAAGATGATGGGAGAAGTGAAGATAGGTAAGAATAAGGTTGAATAGGCAAATGTTAACCAGAATTAAAGAAAATAATAAAAAGTGTGAGCTTTATAGGTGAGGAGAAGAAACAATATAGCAATAAAGGAGCAAAAGGAAGAGAAAGAACCAAAGATAACTCTAAACTCTCATATGTATCCAGGTTGGTAAATTCCAAAATATTTGCAAAATTTGATTAAAAAGATTAATAGTGTGTGTGTGTATAAAAATATAGACAAGAATGGTCTTCACATGTTAAATTCAAAGATGCAAATATTTGACAAAACAATTAGAATAATAAAACACTGAATTTCTTTATTGATCATGAGGAATATTACTTAACCATGAGCTGTATTACTAGACAAAACCATGTTAGATAAAATAAGAAATAATGTTTGTTCATGAGAGTTGTTTATTTTTATCAATTTCTATTTATGTTTGAATCTTATAAGAGACACTTTAAAATGTTTAGCTAAATCAAAATAGTCCTTACCCAATGAAATCACAACATGATAGAGTCATGAGAAGTATGGGTAATAAACTGTGGCAATGGGTGAGGGGTAGGGAGATAAGATTGTAAAACACGTAAGGTTTATCAATATATATTAATCATATAATGATTTACAAATAATGTACAGTACAAGGAAAGGTAAAAGTAATGTTCTCAGAGGGAATGTTTCCATTCTCGTTCTATTTGGAAGTCCTTGGGACAATTTGTGTTCTGATTATATTTAGAAATCTTTAGTATTTTGTCTTGGCCAGGTGTACTTGCTCAGGTTTGTAATCGCAGCACTTTGGGAGGCTAAGGTGGGTGGATTACCTGAGGTCAGGAGTTTGAATCACCCTGGTCAAAATGGTGAAACCCTGTCTCTACTAAAAATACAAAAATTAGCTGGATCTGGTGGCGGATGCCTGTAGTCCAAGCTACTTAGGAGGCTGAAGCAGGAGAATCGCTTGAACCTACGAGGCAAAGGTTGCGGTGAGTCTTGATCACGCCACTGCACTCCAGCCTGGTGACACAGAGAAACTGCGTCTCAAAAAAAAAAAAAAAAAAAAAAAAAAAAGAGTCTTCAGTATTTTGTCTAAAAGTATATCCTGCAGAGAGGATTGAATGAGATCATAGAGGGGGGTTTATTGTTTTTATTTCTTAATTATTTAGGCAATACCATACCTGGTGCTGGGGATACAAAGTTGAATAAGACGTAGTCTCTGACCTCATGGAAATCGCAGTTGAAAGGGAATTCACATAGCTTTAAATAATTGTAATACATCGTGTTAGGGGCCATGACAGACATAGGCTCAGAACAGGTAAAAGGGCATCTTACTCTTTCTGTGACATTAAGGAAGGTTTCCCAAAGGAGATGATGTTTGAACTAAGTGCCATTGGGATTGGCAGTTAAGAAGTCCTTGGTAATACTATGCAGCCATAAAAAAGGATGAGTTTGTGTCCTTTGTAGGGACATGGATGCAGCTGGAATCCATCATTCTTAGCAAACTATCACAAGAACAGAAAACCAAACACCGTATGTTCTCACTCATAGGTGGGAACTGAACAATGAGATCACTTGGACTCGGGAAGGGGAACATCACACACCGGGGCCTATCAGGGGGAGGGGGGAGGGGGGAGGGATTGCATTGGGAGTTATACCTGATGTAAATGACGAGTTGATGGGTGCAGCACACCAACAAGGCACAAGTATACATATGTAACAAACCTGCACGTTATGCACATGTACCCTACAACTTACAGTATAATAATAATAAATAAATTTAAAAAAAAAAAAAAAAAAAAAAGAGAAAAAAAAAAAAAAGAAGTCCTTGGTGACTTTAATAAGAGTGATTTCTACTGAAATGAGAGGCAAAATCCAGATTGCAGTGAGCTGAGAGGTGAATGAAAAATGTAGAAATGGAGACAGTAAATATAGACCACTTTTCCCAGGAAATTGCCTTCTACCTGTTCTTACTTACTGCCTCTGAAAAGATATAATAAGGAATTTCATATTACATAGCACAATTAAGTGCTAATTATAGCAATGGATTATTTTCTGGGTGTTAGTGAAATAAGAGCATTCTGCTTGTACAAGCTCAATAACATGAATCCTTCCATCAAGAGCCTCAGTACTTGAAGGAGGGTCGTAGCTACACCTTTGTATTATGAACAGCTTTGATTCTCAATTCTATTTCTTTTCTCTACTGTGGAACTTCACAGTCTTAATTGCCAAATACACCCAGATGAAATTTTCTCTTTTCTTCCTCTCTTCTATCTTTCTTATAAATTCTCTTTACACCTCTAACCATATCTCTTTGAAGGATTCAAATATTTTATTATCCATACATTATCTTTCTAATGTTAAATATTATTAACTGAATAAACACCAAATGTCTTAGAGCATTTAAGGCCCTCCAGACTTTTGTTCCAGCCTACTTTCTCAG
Organism: Papio anubis; assembly: GCF_008728515.1. Lineage (NCBI taxonomy): Eukaryota > Metazoa > Chordata > Mammalia > Primates > Cercopithecidae > Papio > Papio anubis. The sequence continues at coordinate 68,934,707 of NC_044982.1, read as the reverse complement.
CTTTATCTTTCTGTGACCTCCCCTTTCATGCTGCAATGTCACCTTGGGCTGTATGTGCCCTGAACTTTCTGGCTTCCAATTTCTTACACTGTTAACTCTACCTGGAATTGTCCCTCACTGCAATCTCATATCTAAATCCTAAATCCTATCTGACATTTATGGTTTTACTCAGTTGTCATATTCCCTATAAAAGCTTTTTTTTTTTTTTTTTTTTTTTTTTGAGACAGTGTCTTGCTCTGTCTCCCAGGCTGGAGTGCAGTGGCATGATCATAGCTCACTACAGCCTCGACCTTCTGAGCTCAAGTGATCATCCTACCTCTGGCTCCTGAATAGCCAGGACTACAGATGTGCACCAACTTCCTGGCTAATGGTTTTGTTTATTTGTTTGTTTATTTGTTTTCTCCACAGAGATGAGGTCTCTCCCTGTTGCCCAGGCTGGTCCCGAACTCCTGAGCTCAAACAATCCTCCCACCTCAGCCTCCCAAAGTGCTGGGATTACAGGCATAAGCCACCGCACCCAGACATTTTTTATCTTTCTGCATATAAATAACTTTTCTTCCCAACTCTTACTATTTTATATGTGCTTCCTATGTCTTTGATTCATTCATTCACTTATTCATTCATTCCACAAACCTGTGTTGGACACCTACTATGTGTCAGAAACTAAATTGGCCATTTTCTCTCTTTCTTCTATCACTTCTTGTGTGTTATCACTTCTATCACATTATAAATTCCTCAAGATCAAGGATCATCTAATATAACTCTATAAATAGCTAACACAATGCTTTACCCATGTTTTCAACAAATGTGCTGAATGTGTTAATGAATAAATTAATCTCAAATGGAGATTCATCCCTGAAATTTGAGAAGGCAAAGATAGCACCCAAATCATTTATCCTCCCTGCTGTGGATTTCCCTCCTGCCATTATCTGCAAGAATACTGTTTGACAACTTCTCAGCTTACATGTCTTTATATGGCATTTTTTAAAATGGCATTTATCTTCCTTGTATTTATTCTCTTAACCTCTTCCGTGCCCTCAGCTCCACCATTCCACTGAAAGATTCTACAAGTTATAGTATTAATCAAATTCTTCCACTTTATGTCCATTACTACCTCACCTAGCTGGTGACCATGCTACAATTTCTTTCTAAAAAGATTCACTCAGCCCCAGTGACTTCCTTCTTTCAATTGACACTACATGTGTTTTCTTTGAACATGGACTCAGATTATATGGCTTTCCAAATTTCTTCTCTTCCAACAGACATTTTTAAACTGTGTAATACGGCTGGCCACAGTGACTCACGCCTGTAATCCCAGCACTTTGGGAGGCCGAGGCAGGCAGATCACTTGCGGTCAGGAGTCCAAGACCACCCTGGCCAACATGGCGAAACCACGTCTCTACTAAAAATACAAAAATTAGCTAGTCATGGGGGTGCACACCTGTAATGCCAGGTACTCGGGAGGCTGAGGCACAAGAACTGTTTGAACCTGAGAGGTGGAGGTTGCAGTGAGCAGCGTTCGCACCACTGCACTCCAACCGGGGCCAACGGAGTGAGACTCTGTCTCAAAAAAAAAAAAAAAAAAAAAACAAAGAAACAAACAAATATACTATATAATACCAACACTAACACACTTTCATTTCTTTCCTAATCCCTTATCTTCTATTTGTCAACAATCTTTAGTTTAAAATGTTAGTCACCTCTGGAACGTTCTATGTGTTCACTTCCACCAGCATAGTTTACTATCAATTCAGCTTTCTAGAACCCAGTTTGTAATCCATTTCCAGGAGAGTTTTTTGATTAACCTAGATTTGTGTATCACTACCCTTAATTGTTCAATTACTATATGTTGTTTACTATAATAATTTGAACTAAATTTGTATTCAACTTGCTCTCTGTAAGAGTACTCCATTATGGGCATTATCTAATCCAAACTGGACAAACTCCAATAGGAATCCTGTACACTGATCTGTATTCTAAGTGTGAAGATTTGCTCTTCATGATGATGTTAATCTGTGTTTCCTAGTCTTGAGAAATGGATTTAAGCTGGGTTCTAGAGAGCTAAAGTGATAGTAAACTTGCTGGTGGAAGTGAAGATGTAGAATGTTCTAGAGGTGACTAACATTCTAAACTAAAGATTGTTGGCAAATAGAAGATGAAAGAGTAGGAAATATTTCCAAGATCTTCAACTATTCTAGCATTACAGTATGTACCCAAATTATCTTAATTGTCTAGTCAACCAAAGTTTACAAAAAATAAATTCTGCCATAACTATGACTCAAATATATGCTAACCCATAAAATATAGGTAAGAAAGTGAATTTGAGGCTTGAACACAGGTAATTAAGAGGATCTTATAAGAATTGCCAAGACTTGATGGCTAAGGACTCAGGTTTAGACTATAATAAGGAAAGGTCTTCTGCTTCTGGCTATGACAGAGTTGCTAGAATCAGATGAATTCATACACTGAGAATAACTATAAAACTTGGACAAAATACAAAGCAAAACAAAACAAAATCTGAAAGCTCTGGAGAACAACCAGTGCAGCCAGGACCTCAGGGACCAAGATCCTGGAGAGAAGGAAAACATATTGAAGTGAGTACTGCTCTGAGAATAGTGATTTCGCCTTGGAATGTTTGCTGATTCAAGGCTTGGGGCATAGAGGCATAACAAATGGAGCGTTCTTGAGCCTGTGGCAGTTGTACTGGGCTGAGGAAACAAAAAAAGTGGAGTTCAGAGTTAAATTAAGCAGTTATTACATGAGGGGCCAAGATCTAGAGAAAAGTGCTATGGACAGTTAAGACCAACATTCTATGTGCATTTTTCCTTCAAGGCATTTTCTGATATCCAACAGGCTAAACTCAAGGCGAGACACAGAAAAAGCAAGTAAAAAAATACATATTAGGAAGATTAAATCTAGGGAGAGAATCTGTCAGTTCCATGATTCTGAGGAGACAAAAGTTGGAGTGCAGGTCTCACCAAAGAGGAGAAACTCAGCTTTTGATTCACACCTTGGAAAATCTACATCATAAGAGTAAGGACACATTTATAGCTAGATTACCCTCAACTATACAAAGGTGATATTCTCAAACTCTTAAAAAAATCTCTGTAGAAAGCAACAATATCAGCTAGAACCCCCACTGTTTTCATACACAATATTTATCATTCAACTGAAAGTTATCCAGCATGGCAGACAATAAAACTAAATGACCAAAAACCAACACAAACAGAAAATAGAAACAAATCCACATGTGATTCAGATATTGCAGTTATCAGACACAGACTTTAAAATCATTATAATCAAATTTGCTCAAAAGTGGATTTTAAATGGAATTTTTTAAAAAATTAAATGGAAATCTTAGAACTGAAAAATATAAGAACTAAGTTAATAATTCAATAGATGGTTTTAGTGGATTAGACCTAGGAGAAAAGTGAATTCAGGAACTGAAAAGGAAATTTTCCAGAAAAGGAATTTAGGAACTGAAACAGAGGCCAATGGAAAATGTCCAAATTGAAGAAGAGAAAGAAAAAAAATGAAAAATCTATAAAACATTGTAAAAGATATATGGAACATAGTAAAAGACTTAGTGTGTGTAACTGGGGTCCTAGGACAGAAGGAAAATGGGATAGAATCAGTATTTGAAGAGATATTGACCAAGAATCTTCTAAAACTGATGAACGGTATGCTATTGAAACATGAGATTCTAAAAACTTAAACACACACACACACGCATGCACACACACACACCCCTAGACACATCATAATAAAACAGCTCAAAAAAATACAAATAGACAAATCTTCAAAACAACAAGAGAGACAGCTCTACTTCCACTTAGGATGTAGAAAACCATAAGAAAGTGTCACACCTGCCTAAGAATGAAAAAAATAAATTATTATGTATAAAGTCATAACTTTTTAGCCTATCAGAGAGTTGAGATTACAAAGCAACCAGATGAATTAAATTCCAAAGAAGAACGAGTCCCTCTGAGGAGAAATGAAACACACGAATTGTCTCATTTCTTGGCAGAGCATGGGAGAAAGAGTTGGTAGCCATAAAGTGGGTAAGCAGGAAAGAAAATGTTAACAAAGCCTTAAACGTACCCATGGACTAGCATGACAGTTCAGAATCCCTGGGAATCCCAGAGCACAGAGGACATTTGCCCACACTCACCAACACTTTTTCATGGACCTCCACTGGGTGCTTATGAGAAAGATTGAGAGTAGAGCGGGGACCTGAGAGAGTCTTCTTTTCTATGGAAGATTTCTGCAGGGCCTGCCAAGGTTTGAGGCTAGAGCAGGAGTACCTGGAGAAGCACACCCAAGGTCCAGGCCCCTTTTGAATACAGGTTGGTGAATGGCCACAGCTGTGAGCAGGTATGTATCTAGGAACAGGTATAAAACCCACCTACACTCTGGGTCCTCCACTGATTCCAGGCAAAGGGCATCTACCAGGTGGAGAGAGGTAAGAAATCTGCCCATACATTGTATCCAACCCTGCTTTAACATGAGGCAAAAGCTGTCTTCGTGGGAAGAAGGGCAAGAACCATCCTATGCCTTAGCCCTAGGTAAAGATTGGTGATATTTAGAAAGGTTCAAGAAACTCATACACACTGAAGACACTCCAATACAAGGTAGAATTTGTAGGAAGGGGCAAGGAACCTGCCTGTGTGTTTTTAGGTTTTTAGAATATCATGTTTGTTGTGGCATATTGTTCATCAGTTTTAGAAAGCCTGCACTGAGTAGGAAGCAGAGATCATCTGCTGCTGGAGGATGCTCAGATGTACAGGGCTTGCCTAAAATCAAGAAGAGAGCAGGAGAACTGAGAAACTCCTCCCCTTCCCCCGCCAGAAGCCTTGTGTCTGGTAACGGGTAACAATAGCCATCTACTGTTCGAGAAAGAAGAAAAGCATGGAAAAGATGGAGCAGGGAAAGAGGAAAAAAGCAACAATCACTCTCCAGAACTGCAGGTCTTACATTAAGCACAAAATAGGAGCAGCCCAGCCCACCACCAGAGAGATTTCAAGTCTGTTGTACACTGAAAATAACCATAGCTACAACAAAACCCAATTTACCGCAAATGCTGACTAAATCAACTAATAGCTCCACATTAATAGCTTGATGGAAGGATAGATATTCCCACTTTGAACATTTGCTTCAGTCTCTACTCTTCTTCTATAAAACATACCTGGCATTTAATTAAAAAAAAAAAACACACACACATTTAAAAAGTTTAAAATACCTATGTGAAAAGATAAAATAGTCAGCAGAACCAGACCCAGAGGTGACTCAGAAGTTGAAACGACTAGAGACTACTAGAGACTCAAGAAAGAAACAACAAAAAGAATAAAACGACATACGGCTTTCAAAAGAGTAGGAGTAATTCTGTCTTCTCAGAGAAACAGAAGCCAGAAAAAATGAAATAGCATCTTTAAAGGGCTGAAAGTAAAACAACAGCAACAACCTGGAATTAAATTCCCAGCAAAAAGTGAGAGAGTATCACAAGCAGAACTGCACTGAAAGAAATCCTAAAGGAAGTCAAGTAGGCAAAAGGAAGGTGGTCACAGTGGATCATACTGACAGAGGAATGAATGAATATAGCAGGAAGGATAAATATGTGGGATAAAGCAAATGAACATTGACTGCGTTTTAAAAATAGAATACATGAAACAAAAAGTTTATTTTATTCAAAACAAATATATCTATTGTAATTGAAAGTTGAATGACTAGAGCTAAGTAAATAAAGCATAAGTTTGAGGAAAATGTATATCCAAGTGGTCATCTGATGTACACTTGAAGCTTCAATGTTGAGAAGCTCAGTATTTCCTGAGGTGACCTACTCAATCTAAAATCATGTTATGGATGTCTTCATATGAGCTGTAATCTGTAAGTCTCTAATTTCTACCCTTTGGCCCTAATTCTGCCCTCTATACTCACATACAATAAATGGTTCTAGTCTCCCTCACATATGCTTGAAATAACTGTAATATCCTTCAACTGTAACAGAAATATTTTATTCTGTGGCAAAACATCCCCATTCTAAACCATCCTTCACAAGGCCTGATTTAGTTCTCATCTATATTTACAATCTCCTAAAGGTCTTGCTTTTTCTTTTTTTTTATTTTTATTTTTTTATTTTATTTTTTTTTTTTTTGAGACAGGGTCTCTCTTGTCACTGAGGCTGAAATGCAGTGGCATGACCATAGCTTACTGCAGCCTCCAACTCCTGGCTCAAGTGATCCTCCTGCCTCAACCTCTGAGTAGCTGGGACTAGGCACATGCCACCATGCCCAGCTAATTGTATAAAAAAATTTTATACAGACAGGGTCTCACTTTGTTTTCCAGGCTGGTCTTGAACTCTTGGCCTCCAGCAATCCTTCCACTTCAGCCTCCCAAAGTGCTGGGATAGGGTGTGAGCAACCTCTGACCTATAGTTCTCAGAGAATAAATCCTAACATAGGAAACATGACCCTGTGTTGACCAGTGCGTTCTTGCCTTCCCCATTTCATGTATGCAGCCTAAGATGACATTATCTTTTCTAAGGGAGGAAAAGCATGTTAGTTATCCCTGTATAATTTCTAATTTTACCTCCGTGAAAACTCTGGCCTCAAGAGGTTAGAACTTAACTGCACTCACTGGAAGCTTGTTGCAGGAACATTAGGCTAGAAATGATGTACAGAGAAGAATTGGCCAAAGAGCATCTGGAGGCTATTTTAATAGATAATGGACAGTATTATAGACTAAAATTGTGACCTCTGTAATGTCCAGAAAATAGATATTGGGAATAGGAATTATTGACAGGGCATATTAATCAATTAGAGATATATGGGCAAGAAGAGAGACAAGTCAATGATGACTATGACTTTTCGAGCCTGAGTGACTAAGAGTTTGAGAAAAATGTAAAAGTCAGGAGGGATGCCCTGTTACTGAAAGAAATGTGTTGTTTTAATTTAAATATATTAAATAATCATGGAAATGCCTTGTAGACCAGTATAGAAATAAGAAGGAAGTTTTGTTCAAAGGGTAGCGGTTAACTTTTAGTTTGCTGCGTGATAATTCAAGCCATGAAACAAAGGAACGAAAGGCCTGTCAATATTCTCACACCAGATCATTAGAGGCATATCTATAGTTGAATAAGTTGGGTTTGTAGCTTGTTGCAAATAAGGAGACTATGCGTCATGGGGAATTGTGTGGCATTTCAGTAAGAGGGTGTTAGAAAGGACATTATATGATTGGGGCTTGTGTTAGGTTATTCAGGGGAGAGTTCAAGATAGTGAGACTTTGGCTACAGCTGTAATTTGTAAATAAGCAACAGTTACTCTTATTAACTGGCATGAAGGGATGCTTGCTATAATTGTAGTTTACATAGGGATCTTGTTTGCATCTGTGCTTAGACAAAATTACAAAGTGGTCTTGGTTTTGTCTCACTTCACTCTGGTTATAGAGTGGCCTTGACTAATGTTAGTGTAAAATCGTTTGGTGGGCATGTTTATTTCAGAGAGGAGGCAGGACTCCCTCTCATCCATGACCTCATGGAGGATGCACTGGTATAGGAGTAGAAATGTTCAGTTGGGATAAGGGTAGATGAAGAAATGGATGACAGGTAAAATCATCTGTCTCTTTACTTTTCTTTTCTTTTTTTTTTTTTTTTCTTTTTCAGTGAAGTTAGAAATAAGGCCATCAGTCAAGATTGGGGAGAAAGGGAGATGAAAAAGCCTAGAGAAAGTTTAACTCATCTAAGAGGTTATTCAGTGAATCAACAAAAGATGCCATTTTCTATTAAATCATCTATTTTATTAAAGAGCTAAATGCAGCTGTTGCTGTATATCATGAATTTATGAAAGATTTAGGAGTGGGAGTTCTTTTTTTCTAAAAAAAACAAATGAGACAGGTTACTATCTTTTTATATGGGAGTAGTACAAACCTTTTATTTGAAATACCCATGCTAGGGTAAATATTCACTGATACAAATAATTTGTAACCTTTATTTTGGCTTTTGGACTGTGTCTCTCAAAGGAAAAAAAAAAATCTTGCTATTTTCAAAAGTTAAATAGAACATCAACCAGGGACCATGGCCATCCAGAAGACTGAGTTCCATAAAAATGGACTCCCCACTCCCACTTGAATCCTCTGTTCTTGTGTATCTAAATAAATAGACGCCTTGCTCATTTCTGGTATTAGGTGTGATTGAGAGATAACTCACTTAGCAGCAGCAGCAGCAGTTTCTGTGCATGCTATAGCCCATGCTCTTGTGAGCATCAAAAGGAGATGAAGCCTGATTAACCATTTTGAAATCTATCGGATGAGAAGTCCTTACAAAACAACTTTTATACGCTTTAATTAAAAACGTGTTCCGGCAGCTCAGAGATGAATGGGCTTCAGGGGGAGCAGGGCTGAGCCCGTTGCTATGACGACACCAAATCTTTTCACGCCTGGCCCTTCCTCAGCACACTCTGTCTAGCTCTCTCCAGCTATTAATTTGCCTCTGTCCCAGCTCTCACTCCCTCAGTCCCCTGGGCTGTGAGTCTATACATGACCTAATACCTTTTGCTGCTTCTCCTATGGTACTTCTGTTCCTATCATCTTTTCATCACTTATATTTCCTTGGGAATCTCTGCTTTCTGTTCCTCTTGAAAACAAGTTACTCGCCTGAGTTAAAAACACTTAAAAATGTTATTTCAAAGCATGGTAATCATTGTTTATTACCCCTAATGATAAATTCAATTGTAAGGGTCTTGTATGTAGTTGAGAAGAATCTTACTATGTTCTACATTTTTTTTGTATTTCAGGTTGAACACTGGCTACTACACCACTCTTTCTGTTGCTGAGGGTAAGATGAAAATAGGACTCTGTTTTACTCTGGGAAAGTTAATTTGTGCTTAGTGTTAAAATCTCAGGTTATTCTACAAACAACATCACCTGGTAACAACTGTAAGTGAACATAAGACTTTAAAATATGTGTTTACTACAAATCCTGGAGAAAAAAAAAAAGCAGATCTTACTTTATTTAAGAAGGCTCTTTGGATATTTTAAGGTAGTACTCATTGTACAGGGAATTAAATAAAACGCAACACTGTCACTTGCTATATCATATGAATCATCAAGAATTGGATAGAACTTTCCCCTCTCAAGACCCAGTAGCAAATTGGGAGGAAGCTGATATCTGTGCAATCTTGTATTCAATGGGAGTATATAAATTATAGTATTATTACACAACTTCTCAATGTCACTCTTTGACTCATCAGAGACTTTACAATCTTTCATTTTGCTTACAATTCCCATTCTCCCTTTTCACCTATTCTATTTTGTAAGATGAGATAGGTGAATGGAATGCAGTGGAGATCATTTCTCAATATTTCTCATTTCTCTCTCTGCTTACCTCACAATCTGTTCTTGCTATGGTTATACTTCTAAAGTGAATTATCTGTCAGACTAAAGGAGCATTTCCTTCCTAATTGCCTGACTCAGTGGAAATGCTGAAGTGTAAAAGACAGGTGCAGACTCAAGGGTTAAGCCTGGGCATGGCATTTCACTGTCCAGAGGGCGGGCTACTACTTTGGCACATTGGAAGCCCAGAATCTGGATTTGAGTCTGGGAGGCCAAATCATTATGCAGTGCTCCAGCTCCAGCTTCTGAATCTCTGCAATTGAAATATAAAGGTTTTATTTCTCTTTGGAAGTTTTATAATGAACTGCCTTGACCTATTTGCTATTGAAAACTCTGATATAATATATTCCTGCTAGGATACATGTAAATCTCTGGGTCACAAGGAACAAACACTCTGAAAACTCTCCAGTAAGAGGAACAGTATTCTCAATGAACCAACTCCCAATTGGTTTCTAGTTTTTCTTTCTTTTAATTTAAGAATTTAGCATATTTTAAGAAGTTGAGGTCTGTGATGTATTATCATAAATTATACTTAAAAGGCAAAGAGACTTCATGACTTAGCATTTGGGTGACATCTCACAAATGGATCAAGTCTCAGGTTTATAATGCTGGTATCATTCAAAGGAATTTGGAGGTTTAAATTTATTATTTTCCTCTCAGTATTAAGAATAGAAAATCAAATGCTTAATACATATTAAAGGAAGTTTCCCACCTGGGCATTTTATTTGGATCAGGATCAATCTTATGTAGGAACTAAATAAAGTAAGTGTGTATAGACTGGCTGAATAAATAAAGAGACAAGCATGTGGGTATCTGAAACAGGTTTGAGAACTAATAAAAATGGATCCTCGAAGAGGCATATTTAAAATGCAAGACAATTTTACCTTAATAAATAACCAAGAAAATACTGTTGGCAAAATGTTTTGCACCATGAATATAATTTCTCCAAGAAACTCAAGAAGTGGAAGGGAGTCCTTCAGTTCTTGACAGTTAAATCTATTCAAACCATGGCTTGGGAATACTCTGAGGAGAGTAATCTTTAAGGTGAGTGAGCTAGAAGACATAAAGAGTCTTTTCCATCACTATTTTCCATGGCTTCATGATTCATGATTCAAGGCTGAAATGGGCATTGGGGTTGCACTTTAGATAACACTGGATTTTCATTTCTGTTGAAATGCTTCACATCTTCTTCCTTCCTAATTCCGTTCCATGGCCAAAGACATCTACATGAAAATCATAGTATCTTTTGTTTATTAATTCATCCATCCTATGGGGACCTGCTCACCTGAAGCCACATAATCCTTTATGTGTACTCAGACACTAGATAAATTGTTTATGTGATAAACCACGGGCCTGTCCTGTAGTTTCTGAGGTCGGGTAGACTATATGTCAGAATTAAAGCTTTTTTGGTGGTTGTTTTAAACATATTGTTATGCAGGGAATTGTTCTTACGCTGGGTCCCGAGTCCTCTGAAGACCTCAAAATATCATAAAAATTAATTATTAAATAGCTATACCTACATATAACTTATTCTTATTATACATATTATGTTAAATTGTTATTCAAATTGTTAATATGTAAAATCTAATTCACTGCCATCTTTACCCTGTATAAACATCTTTCTCTTCCCAGTATTTCTAAGCATGTGACAATGAATATGCAAAGGAAGCGCAGCAGTCCACCAGGTGTGGGATGTGTGTGGCAAAATTCAAGACAAAGATTAAACCTCCACTTGATGTTGCAAAAGAGATTTTATAAAAGGTGACTGAAGTAAGTCACCACAGTGTAAATGAGCCCGTCACCAAGATTCAAACCTATTTTTAATAAGTTAATAAAAATGGGCTAAGGGTCCAAAAGAGAATTCATTTAATTTTTGACAACCTGTAGCATTCAGAGTTTAAAACTCATCTAAAGAATAGAATTTCCCATACACTTCTTTATTAGACACTCAGAATATCTGCAGGGTAAATGTTTTACATCCTTTCTGAGGTAAATGAAAACTATAAAGACTTCACAAAAGTGAATCTATATTTTAATGTAAATTACATTCAGGATGCTGCTCTATAAGACAAAGGGGAAGAAAGAAAGCCTGGAACGAAGAACTGAAGTCTTTTAATCTTACGTACTGGAGAGGAACCCCCATCTCACCACCCCCAGTGCCATTGAAGGTTGTTGTCAGAGTCAATGGGTTAAATTTGTAAAGGTTACTCTATGCTGAAGAGAATTAAATAACTAATCCTTGTATCTCCTGATGAAAATAATGCCTCGCTGGAAGTCAAATCTGAAACACTTCTCTTGGTTGACCTGAAAGCAGCATATTACTCAGTTTCTTGCTTCCTTGCTTTCAGGATAGTTGTATAGATAGGAAGTTCTTGTGGATGCTCCTCTAAGTCCATGTATATATTTGTGTGAGTATATATAGCTATCTACCTGTCTATATACCTCCTACAGCATGTGTGTACTGGCTCTAATTCTCTGAAGAGAAAGGTGAAGAGTCCCTTGCTTGGAGGTTGGGATAGTCATGACTCATTGGTGAGGAATGACCAATTCAGTTACTACTGCAGAGTATTTCAATAAGTCTTCTGTTTGTTTCAAGTACTTTAAATTGTTGTTATTATTATTGTTTATCTGACTGAAATAAAACTTCAATCCGAACTTTCCCCAGTAATGGGGGTAAAGAGAGGGGAGTAAGGTTGTGTAGGAAGCATCTCAGTAATACCCTGAACTGCAATTTAAGACACCGGGCTATGAAGTCTTCTTTGATCACGATTCTGAGAGATTCAAAATATAATCTCTCTCTTTCCCTCTTCCTCTCTCTCTCTCCCTCTCCCCGCTCTCCTTTCTCTCTCTCTCTCTCTCTCTCACACACACACACACACACACACACACACACACACACACACACACAGAGTCAAGACCCACAGTGTCTGTTTTAGTCGGGTTTCACCTCCACCTCCGTACAATCAAGAGGGCAGAGAAGGCGGGGGCTGGAGGTGGCTGAAAGGGAAGGAATGGCGGTGGAACCCGGGAGGAGGCGACATTCGTGTCAGGTGGCGGTCCCAGGCAGTGTCCATGGGTCCAGAAGCGGAGGGGACGAGGCATCACGCCCGGCGCCCAGACCCCTACACCCGGGGGCGGGACCTGGTGTTCCGCGGTCCCCGCCCAGGCTCCTGAGGCGCTTTTCCGCAATGGCTGGCGTGGAAGCGAGAGGGGGCCCAGTTTTTCGGTGCCAGGTTGCGGGTACAGCCGGCTCCGCGCCAGGGCTGGGCGGCGCGGCCGGGATGCTGAGAGCCCTGCGTGGTCAGCCAGGGGCACAGGGCGGCCCTTCTGCCCAGCGCTCCCGGGGCACCAGGGATGGCTTCCCAGCTGGAGGACCGGAGGGAGGAGAGTAAATACCCATTCTGCGGGGGCCACCCTGGGGGATGGTTACGAAGGGAGAAATGAAAAATAAATCAAACGAAAGAGCCATCCCGCCCCTCCCCGCGCGGTCCCGGTGAGCGGCGCCACTGGTCCTGCAGCCTCGGGCATGCCCGCGCCCCGGAGCCCAGGGGGCGCCGCAGTGGGCCGGGCGGGCTAGGACTGCGCCTCTGTGCGGGTCCCCAGGAGCGCTGCTAGCCGGCCAGCCCCGCCCGGCCGGGCCCCTCGGGCAGGATAGAGCTCTGCTTTGCTCTTTTCGTTGGCCAAGCACAATTGTGTTATTGGAGATAATGAATTCAATCCCCATCAAAGGGCATTAGGCTCGCCCGGGCCCTGGAGTTGCTGATGCCTTTTTTTTTTTTTTTTCAAACCAGGAATGAAAGGCTGAGGGGAAAAAAAAAAATTCTCTGGGGGAGCCTTTCCCCTGATCGCTGCTTTTGAAGTGAAGGGGCCCGGGCATTGTTGTTCACCTCGCGGCCCATAAGGCTGAAGAAAGCCCTGGCTTTTGATGGGCTGAGAACCGCCTCGGCAATGAGCACTACGTCGGGCCGCGCGGCCTGCGGGCAGCATATGTCTCCGGGCACCCGGGCACCGTCTGGCGGGCGGGGCCTGGGGCCCGGTGGGGAGGGGGCTTGGCCCGGGAGGCCGGGACTGGAATGAGGCCAGTACCCAGCGGCGGGGATCCTTGGGCTTCAGGCCTCGGGCCAGGGGTCTGCCGTTCCTCCTGCTCACCTGGCGTAGTGCAGGAGATCCACCTGTGTGGCTGATGAGTCCGACTGGGAGGCCGCACAACCCTTTGGGGTGAGGGTGGGAAAAGCTGGCTTCTCCTTGAGGGCAGGGAGCGGGTTGGTCTTTATTTTTAAGCACTGGTACCCAGCATCTAAGGTAGCTGGCTCAACTAGAGCTTAATGAGTCTGAGTCCGCGAAGGTGTGCACTCGGCAAGGGGCCTTCGTGCGACACGTAGTTAGGACTTTTCACCCTTGACTCTGCACATCGCGCAGCGCGGCGGAGCTCCCGGCCCGGAGTTGGGTAGGGGAAGCGGACACTTCGCTGCAGGCGCGCGGCCCGCTCCGCCGGAGGGACAGTTTCTCGGGCGTCCGCCGCGTCTGGCTGCGCAGTTTGTGCCCAGGACCGAGCATTAGCTTCAGGTCACCTTTTCTAAAACTTGTTTCAGGCATTTAAGTTTACTTTCAGTGCCCCCAATGTGAACTTTTCCCACCTCGATTCGCTCCCCCACTCCCGGTCCGCCCCAGGGCTCTTTGGCCCAAGGGTCAACAACCAGAGCTGTTCGGTTCCCTTCCCTGCCCTCCCCATCTCCAACCCCCTCCTCCCCTCCGCTAAGGATCCGGGTTATCCGCCCCATTAATATATTAGCCAAGCATGACACAAAGGAAGCGCGTGTCTGCAGAAGGCGGTGTGACTCCAGGGAGAGGCGAGGAAACCTGGACGAGGCCCTGCGCTACAACACGGCTCATTGCCGCTCGAGCTCCTGAATCGGCCTCCACCTACCAAAATCGGTGGAGGACACAGCGGGAGTTGGCGCCCAGGGTTGAGCCGCTGTTGAGCCGCAGTGTATAGCTGGACTGTGGTAGTGAAGCACAAAGCCCCCAGGTGGGACCCAGAGCTAGGGGAACGTTCCAGTAATATCCCAGTCACCTGAACCATGCAAAGAAATTCCGCTCTCCAGGAGCACGGGACTAGGCGGGCGCCTACTTCCTCCCTCGTGCATAATAGGCCCTTAAAATTAAATATACAAAGGATACAAACCTCCGCAGAGCTCCTTACAGTCTTTTCATTAAACTGTTTGTGTTTTAAAACAATTATTTGGCGTAAGAGAGAGAAACCAAAAAACTGACCCGGGATATGAGCAGGCAAGCAAAAGAGTAACAAATGTACTCCTTTATAAAGGGGTGTGTGTGTATGGGTGGGGGGGGTTGACTAAGGAGGTTTCCAATTTAATTCATTGTTCTCTATTTCCAGGCAATGCTTAGGGGGGAATTTCCAGGTTGTTTTTTTCTTGGTTTCAGAAATTGAAAGAAGAGAAAAGAAAAAGCCCCTGATGTGTAATCTTGAAGGGGAGTTGAGAGACGTAAAAAGTTAAACCAAGGCAACCTCACACTTAAATTCTGGTAAGGCCTGCCGTTGGTGTCACTGGCCTGGTTCTTAACCTGACTTCGCCAGTGACTTGACCCGCATTCCACCTGGATTCTGATGTGTTCGAGCACGATTCTACTTAAGCCCTTTCCTTCCTGGATTTTGAGGGAGAATATCTTGCCTCTGTCCTGTAGGTTGACTGGAACATAGAGAACCCCAAAAGATCACGGAGTGGCACCTAGAAAAAGGAGTGCTCCTTATTTCCCGGGGCTACAAGGAGGAGGGGCGCTCACTCTCATCATGTGCTTTGCTCTTACACTGTAGTCACAGCTAACATAATCGGAGAAATAAGGAAGTTAAATAGAAAAAGAAAGGTGGCAAGTGAGGATTTCCCCCTTGTCAGGTGTTTTAAAATGTTTATAATAGGAAAATGCATGCATTTTACAAGTTAAAATTGAATGACGTGGGTATTTTCCAGCCCCAGATTGCTTGGTAAAACGATGGTGGAGAACAAAAAGGTGAGGGCTGCAGTCCTAACTGGCCAAAGTTCAAAGAACCATGCTGGGCTGGGGCTAAAAACAGAAAAAACAATGGAACTATTATGCCCCCAAACTTAACTATTTGGAAGGAAAAACGTAAGGTTTAAGGTAATCTGTTGTTAAATGTTATTTGGATACACTAGCATCGTGGATGAAAATAAAACTTGCAAAATAAAACTTGCTACTTTAAGAAATGCTTTACCTTTCCAAATAGATTCTATTTATAAACAGGAAGATTGTGAAATATTCACGTTTTTTCATTTCATTTTCTTACATTCTGACTCTCATGAGAATCTATTGATTCTAATGATTCTTTTAGTTTGAGAAAATGTTGTTTTTATATTTCAGTGTAATTTGATTACCTATTTAGTTCTAGGTATCTTTAAAACAATCACCTTTTTGCATATAACTATCTTGGAGTAATTAGGCCTGCTCTTAACTCCATTTAGTTGCAAAACACACTTTATTACAATTCAGAAAAACAATTGGTATTTAATTTTTGAAGGCAAAATATTTTTTACACATGTATAAAATGTCTATTAACTTACTTAAGCTATTTTGTTTTTCAACGAATTTTTTCCTGTTGACATTGAGGGATCACATTAAAATACATTATAGCTAAATGTTCTACAATATTACTGCTAAATCAACAGAAAACCAATTGATCTTTAGGAAAGGTTAATTAATTTGGGCGACAGGTCTTCTACTTTGGCCCGCATTGAAAGGAATTTGTATTGATCTCAGCAGTTTTTTGCAAAGAAACTTAAGCATGTTTGTGGAATTGAGACCAATTTTTTAAAATGCCAAAACAAGGGCTTACATTTTTATCACTTCAGGACTTCTTTTCTGTTATGGCTCATTCAAATCGGTTAGACTTCTGAGAAATAGAATGTTTTTTATACTTTCAGTGAAATCAATTGGGTATCTATCCTTCAGAAAATGAAAACAGAGGTTAGGAGCTTTACTAGGATTTTGTTTGTTTTAATCCTTCCTTTCCTAATAATTCTAATCAGTTTATCCTTTATGAGGGGGATCAGAAAGGAACAATGGAAATTAAATTGTGCCTTTGATTTAAACACTGTATTAGCCATCATGTAGAAAATGGACGGAGCTGCCTTCTACTTGCGAACACTTGTGAGTTGTTTAGTTTTTGCTGAATAGAACTGGTGAGCTTTTCTTCTTCCCTATCTTTGGTTCTCTTTTTATCACCTGAAAAATGTTTCACACCTGCCCTTCCTAAACGCAAGGTGAGAGTAACAATTGCAGCTTCCCTACCCTGTCCTATGCTCACCCCCAAAACATTTGTTTTTTTTCTTTTTTGTAAAAGTGTTTGCTTGGTGGCGTTGGTGGGTCCGAGCACCTCCGGAGCTGTACACTTGGGTCTGGAGGAAGGCTTTCCCTCCTCGCCCCTCCTCGCCCCCTCCCTCCCCTCCTTGGGGACCCCTCCCCCATCTCGGGCGAAATTCCTAAGTCCAGCGAGCGGGAGCACCGCGGCGGGACGGTCAACAACCCCTTCCTGGCCCTGGTCTTCGGGAGCTGGCGAGGTGAAGAAATGTGGAAACACCGAGACGAAAAGGGGATGGGGTGGGGGTCGCAGGAAGGCGGCGCCCTCGGCGAGGGTCTCCGCACTCCCTGGGAACCACAGATGGTTTCCTCTGGCCCAGGGGCGCGGCGCCCCAGCTCGGGCGCCCGGGCGTTTGTGTGTCCGGGTTTTCGAGGAAGGGATTACGCAGCGGGAGCAGCCGCGGCAACGCGGGCAGCCGGGGCCGCAGGAGCCGTAACGAGGCGGCTGGCCTTCTTTGTTGACTTTTAGGTCCCAGGCTCAACAGGAGATTTATTCGCTAGGAGGGGAAAATGCTCAAACAATGAAGAACTAACTGCACTTGTCACCTCGAGACGTTTGCTGTCCTTCTCTGTCCGCCTTCCCTGGCAACCAGCTGTCCTGGCCGCCAACCCGCGCGCGTCCTAACGCGCGGGTGGCAGGTCGCATCGCTCAGAGGTGGCGAAGTATGCGGTCTGAGAACTGCGAGAAGCCCACGAGGCAGGGACTGGGCCTGCAGGCTCCTCGCGGCCCAGCTCCCGAGGCAGGTCTCCAAAGTGCCCCGTCCCCCGCATAATTAGAAAATGTCTCCGGCAAGTAAGAGAGCAAGAGCTAAGGCCAACTTAATGGTAGGGTGAAGGCAAGGCGCTGATGTTTCTAATACGTTGAAAACAAGAAAGGGAACAGCGCAGAGAGGACAGCACAGAAGTTAAACATCTTAGATTCAGTGGGGGCGGGATTCCGAGGCCCAAGCCCACGCCTTTGTCTTACATTTGGAAGCTGAATTTGCCCACATTTGTTTACCTTATGTAAATATGAGTAACTGTTGGGGTTGGAAGCTTTTTCCTCTCTTTGGGACTTTGATGTCCTTACGAGGTCTCCAAATTAGGGTTTGAAATTATTCAAACCAGTAATTTCCCTCCCCTCCTCCTTTCATTAACTAAAGTGAGTGGGGGTTTGGGATTTCTGGATTTTTCTCAAGTGCTACATGGCACCCTTTCTCTCATCTGGGGAGGCAATTACGCGATAATTAAGCGACTCACACAGCTCTTTTTATCTTGTCCGCGGTGTGGAGTGGGGCGATCAAAGTAAAGGCTGTCCAAGTTCAAGCCCTGGTGAGGATGGAGTTCATACACAAGAGCTCAGGCAGGCCGGCCTCTGCTTCAGCTGGTGTTGTTATTGTTGATGTCAATCCGAACAAGACTTACAAAGAAATAGGTGGACTGGAAAGTGAGCCTGCTATCAAAGGAGATTAATGATTTTGTGATCCCAAGCAACTATGGGGTGTGAAGTTGCATTTAAAAGCTCCTTAGAAGTCAGACAAATTATCAACTTTAAGTTCTTAGGAACGACATTTTTGAATCAAAATTTAAAAAATAACTTCACAAAATGGAAAACAGCGGCTACCCTAAAATGTCCTGTAGGCGAGAGTGAATTAACTCCCCTCCTCCCACCTCCTCCAGAGCTACCCTGATGGCTAAGTTTTGTTTCTCTTTTAATGAGAAGAGGTTTCAGGAGTCTCCGTTGGAGACAACTTAATTCTATCAGCCACAGCTGATATTTTATTTTCATTGGAAGAATTCTCAGATAAAGGAAAGTGATACATTGGGGAAGGAGGAAAGGTAGTTAAATTAATATTTGATTTTGTAGTGAAAAGGCTCAAAGGAAACACAGAAGGCTTAAGCCGGTGTGAAAAAAAAAATGAAGTAAACATCACTGGGAATAAAGAATCTTAAAAATCTCAATTCTTGGAATATTAAATCAATTTATACACTTTACTTGAATTTCTTTCACTCCCTTTTACTAGCTATAAATTCATTATAGTAATAGACAAAACAATTTTATTTTCATTTTTGTCATTTATATTCAGTTCTAGAATTTGAAAAATATCATATTTAGAAATATCCACTTCGGATTAAGTGAAGAAAAATAACAGAAATCCTCTTTTGTTAACATTTGATTTATTTAAAGTCCTTAATTGCAAATGATCAAGAACATTTTCCACGGCTTAAAATCTGGTATTATTTTTGTTATTTAAATCAAAATATTTTTAATTACAATCACATTGATAAAAATTAACAATTTAAGTTGTAATTTCCACCATCATTTAAAGCAATTTCAGCTGTAAAGAAAAAGAATAAACCATGCAATAAATTAACATTGAGAAAGCAAAGAGAAATAATAATGAAACCCGTCTGGCTATACTAACACCATGTCCAACTGTGGAAAGTGCATAACACTGGATGAAACAAGCACACGATGGCAATGATTAAAATGGCCACAATCAATAGGATTTTTAAATCTTGGACCACGTTTTGAAATCCAGCTCCCTATAACTTATCTCTCCTCCAACATTGTAATATTCCCTTTTTCTGGAAAAAATATTCTTTAAATGGTATACACTCATAGAAACTAATTTTATATGTTATGTGACCTCAGAATGACATGACCATGGCACTCTGCAAAGCAAGAAGCAGAGTTCTTGAGGGCAACTCCTGAGGAATTGATTCCCAGGGCCGTCTGTAGGTAGAGAAGACAAAGGGGATGGGGTCCTTGTAACTTTCGGTCAAGCAGCTCTTGAGAATGTATCATGTATATCACCTATCTATTACCTCTATATGTTATGTAAATATACGGAGGATGTCTACACATCTGAGCATGTGCATAATTAAGTCCATACACAATATACATGTGTTTCATTTAAAGACATCTGCTATCTGCATGTATCAGAAATGTAAACTGAAAAGCAAATGGCTCTGATGTTTATAATCTGTTTATGTCTTGCTATCTAACAGCAGTATTGTCTTTCAATACTTTAAGAACCTCTAGTGTATACTTGTTTCTTCACCATTTCAATTCTTATGGTTAAGAGTATTGCCACAGACCTGTAAACTCGTAGGGGGTCAGGTAAGGAGGGGGGAAAAGCACAAACAAATATTTTACAAACTTGAGCATCTTCCTTTTTTGTTTTTTTTAAATAACCCTCCACAAACTAGAATGTCTGGAGGGGAAAGAGGGAAGAAAGAGAGGGGGGCAAAGGAGGAGGAGAATTTCATATATACACTTGTGGATCATTGAACTTCGCAGGAAAAAAATTGGTTTGGGGTTGTCTTTGTAGTAATATACACAATGAATTTTGAATACAATAATAAAGTAACAGTCTTTTGCACTGGGGGGAAGGTTGTGTATGAAAAAGGAAATAAAAATAGTTGTTGGGATTTTATTATGCTGTTGTCGGTTTGGTTTGTGTGGTTTTGTTTGCTGTTGATTTTCTCTCTTGCTACCAGCATGGCTGTGCCTGACAAACCCCCCAGTCCCGCGAGCTAGGAAGTGTTTAGGACGGGTCTGGAATACACACCTTGGTAGTACGCCGGCTCCAGGGCTGAGGGCTCGATGGGGCTCCTGGTGGTCACCGAGGCGCTACCTAGAGGCAGGCTGGTGGGCAACGTAGAGCCGTAAGGCGAGTACTGCAGTGCCTGCTCGTATGCCTTGAAGTCCAGCTTATGCTGCTGCTCCGAGGAGGACATGAGGTTGTTGATGGAGAACGGGTGGTTGAAGGAGTAGTGGGGGTCCCCTTTCAGATGCAGCTGGGACTCGTGGGGTGCCAGGCCGTGTGCCGGGTGAGAGGGGGGCACAGAGGCCAGCGCCCCGGGCCCGGAGCTTATGGGGGGCGCAGATGAGGAGGCTGGTGTCTTCAACTCCGAGGCGCCCCCTGTCGCCGTCGCCCCACTGTGGTCCAGAGTCTGGGGGCTGGCGGCGGGCCCGGGGGCCGGCGCGCCCTCTAGCTGGCCGGCCTTCCCATGCACGCCCCGATGGAGGGGCGAGTCGGCGCTGGGGTTAGAGGCGCCAGAGGGGTCCTTGCGGCTCTCAGGGCCGCCCTTGGCGCCGCCGCCCCCGCTCCCGCCCCCGCCGCCGGCCCCCGGCTGCTTCTCGCACTTGAAGCGCTTCTGGCGGCGCAAGTAGCAGCCGTTCTCGAACATGTTGCCGGAGTCCGGGTGCAGCGTCCAGTAGGAGCCCTTGCCCGGCTTGTCCGGGGAGCGCGCCACCTTGACGAAGCAGTCATTGAAGGACAGCGAGTGGCGGATGGAGTTCTGCCAACGCTGCTGGTTCTGCCGGTAATAGGGGAAGAGGTCCATGATCCACTGGTAAATCTCGCTCAGCGTGAGCATCTTGCTGGGCGCCTGCTGGATGGCCATGGTGATGAGCGAGATGTACGAGTAGGGCGGCTTGGCGTGCGGGTAACTGCGCTTGAACGTCTTGGCGTCGCCGCCGCCGCCCGCGCGGCTGCGGCCCAGGTTGGACGGCGCGTACGCCATGGGGCTCATGCACTGGTTCATGGCGGCCGCGTAGGGGCCCAGGCCATTCATGGAGGCCGCCTGCTGCGCGCCCATGGCGCCCATACCGCCCGGGCTCAGCGCCGTACCCATGGCCGTCACGCCGGCCGCAGTCATGCTGTTCATGGCGCCCGCCGAGCCCCCGGGCATGCCGGCTACGGCGCCGGGACTCAGGCCGGCCCCTAGGCCCGGGTTGGCATAGGACATGTTGAAGGACGCCGGGGTCATGTTGCCGCTCGTGGTCATGGTGTTCATGGTCATGTAGGTGTTCATGGAGTTCATGGAGCCCAGGCCTGAGTTCATGTTGCTGACCGGGACGGAGGAATAGGCCTGGAGCGGAGACAGCGAAGAAGCCCCGGAGGGCGGGGTTAGTGGTGGGCACAGGAGGGCGGCCGGCCGGGAGTTAATCCGGGGGCAAGTGCAGAGCACTTCTGCAGAACACGGGACACCCCTACCCAGGGCAAACGGCTAAGCGCCCTCCCCAGACCGAGCAAAGATGTCTTGCACGGTAGGGGGAAAATCCTAGCGCGACAGGCATGAAAGATAAGCGCTCACAGAAAATATGTCCCCAGGAAGATGTGTAATCGCCTTACACGCCAGGCTCAGGGGCTGGCTTCCAGGGCCCCCTCATCGCCTCCTCCATCCACGCTCGGCGGTCTCCAAGTCTCCACCCCAGCCAGCCTCGGCAAAGCGCTCTTTGGGGGGAAATGTCTTTAAAACTCCGAAAATAGAATTAATCTCTGACCCTCTGCTTATTCACTTCACCCTAAGGGTGCAATGGGTTCCGCGTCACAGGCCCACTGAGCGGGCCACAGGGCACCAGCTCTGTGCCCTCCTCGCCTGAGTCTGCAGGCCTGGCTGACCGCACAGCGGTTTCGGTTGTTATAGCGGACTGTTAATGAAACTCCCTGATAGAGCAAATCACCTATGGACATGGGACCCCTTGAATCATTTATTTCCTAACAAGTGGCTTTATTGTCCTAGGAGTTTTTGCTTATGGTGACTTTTTGTTTTTTATTGTATTTAGAAGTAGTGTTTTCTACCTGCTTGTAGCAACTGTAATGTTAAAAAGGGAAGCGAACTCAGAAGTTAAATAAGTTTTGGAAAAATCAAACTAAAAGTACATCCATAACAGAAAGGGCTGGGAGGGGGTGCCATAATAATCTCAATGTGCTATATGCATTTTATTTTAACGTGACTTTGCATGTACACCTCTGCAAGCTATTTAGAAACTCGCATTAATTTTGTCACCACTTCACCGTCCCCTATTTAAAAATACTGGTGACACAGTTTGTCAAAATAAATCTTTTTTTTTTCCACATACTGATGTTGCTGCTGATGATTTCAATGCCCGGCTTTGAAATTCCGTGAGTAGTCTTGAATAATTTAAAATTCAAAAATCAAATTCTACCTATTTTCTCTTAATGCTATTGTATTTCCTAATTCTCAGCTTTAATATGTTAGAAAGTACTTTCGCTAGGGGTCTCAGTTGAATGCTAGGGTCGAGATGACTGCGTCAGAATTAAATCTCTGGAAGACCTCTGAGCTGCTTTTAAAATCATCAGCAAGCGAAAATCCTTATCAACAGCAATGTGGGAATGCATTCGGTACAGTATTTTAAACATACAGAACCTAGGCATATTAAAAAGCACTCCTCTGATAATTTAATAAGGAATAATGATGTCCTTAAGTTTATTTTCATTAGCAAGTATGACTCTGTTTGAAAACATGAGAACAAATAGATTTAAATAGGAACACCCAGTAAACTATGGTATGCAAATAAACTCAGAGGTAAACTTGTGAATATATAAATCTAAATAAGTTAGTTACCATCAAAATATTACGTGATTCTATATTTTTCTGTCCACGTCTGAAAATTCTTTTTTTACCTTGGGGCTTTATTTTCTTTCCCTCTTCCCAAGATTATCCAAGGCAGTTCCAATACGCGTTTTCAATAATGGTAATTAAACTTTTGGGGGGTAATAGCCAGCTGTTTCCAGAAAAATACTTTTAATAGGTGCTAGTCCTCCCTGTACCTGGTTTTCCCTGTAATCCTTTTGTGCACATTGTAAAAATAACCCCCATGAACGTGCCGCCAAGGGGACAATGAAGAGAAACAGGTTCTCGGCCCGGAGTTCTGAAGAAGATTCTGGTCGCACTAGCGCCACCCAGCGGTTTTAGAGAAGAAGGCGCACACTTCTCCCCACATAGGGCTTTTGAAGAACAAGTTTTATAAAATTTAGAAATCGTTTCATTATTGAGACACCCAACTTGGCGGCAGAGCGCTTTAATCAGAAGACGTCTGCGGATTAAACGGCGGGACGAAGAGGTCGCCTTGCGGGTATGCTCCGGCTTTCTCAGAGTTGCTTCCAACTCGCGCCAGCGTTCGCCCGCCCGCGGCACCCCGGGCCCGGCTCCTGCTCCCGCTCGCTGCTGGGAAGAGGCAAGTGCTTCCCAGGGCCGCTGTTTTCAAAGCCCGGAGTTTCCTAAAACTCCCTCTCCGGCTGCTAGAGTCGGGACAGAGCAGGGCAGCAGGTCCCGCTTCCAGGCCCGGCCAAGGCCCGGCCGGGACCACACCGGCGGGCGGGCAGCGGTGGCACCGAGGAGGCGCCCCCGGCCCGACTGTCCGCCCTGCCCGGCGCCCACCGCTCCCCGGCCTCCCCCGGCACGGGCTCCAGCGGCGCCCCGCCGGCCGCCCGCCTCGTCTCGCCTCTCACCTCCTGCGTGTCCGCGTAGTAGCTGTTCCAGTCGCTGGTCTCATGCCCTTCCATCTTCACAGTCCCTAACATCCTGGAGCCACCCTGCCCAATACAACCATCCAGCCCTGTGCGAAGCGACGGGCGGCCGCGCGGCGCGGGTCGGGGGAGGGGAACCGAGTAGCTGCAGTCACCCGAGCGCCCGCGCGGGCCCAACGCCACCCCGGCGAAGAGGAAGCCCAGAGCTGCGGGGCGCGGCTTGAGAGGCGGCGGCGGCGCTGCAGGCGGGGGCAGCGCCGGGGGCAGGCGGCTGCCGCGGAGCGCGGCGCCGGGGAGCGCCTCCGCGGGAAGTGAGCGGGCGGCCTCTGCGAGGCGAGTGCAGTTGAGCTGATGTGGATCTTACGTCGCTCGAGTGCCCACCTCCTCGTCCTCTCCCCATTTGTCCGCCGCACAAAGACGCTCGCACCTACAAAGCCCGAGGTGCACCTGCAAGGCGGCCGCCCGCCAGTCCGGCCGCCGCGCCTCCCGCCCCGCCGCGCCTCCCGCCCCGCCGCGCCACCGCTGCGCGCGCCCCCTCCCCCGCGACCCCTCCCCCAAGCGCGGCCCTCACTTTGTTTGCAAAGCAGTGTAATTGGTTTAGGCCCGGAGGCTAGGGAAAGAGGGAAGTGGGGTGGGAGGGGGTGTAACACCCTTTGGAAAAAGAAAAAATGGGCGGGGCCAGGCGGGCGGGCTAGGGGTCTAGATGGGAACCTCATAGCCAGAGAAGGCTGGGGGCGGTGGCGTCGGAGACTGGGCTTAGAGACTTTGTGGGCTAAGTGACCCCGGGGTCCCTCCCCAGAGGTACTTGCCACCTTCTGAGCGCGGGCTGCGGCCCAGTCTCGCGCCCCTCCTGCTCTCCTTGCCCCCTCCCTCCTGATTCCTGACCCAAAGTTCAACCCCAGGAGACTGGAGAATACAGACTTTTTTTTCTTTCTTTCTTTCCTCCTGAGCTTCCGACTAGAAAAGGGAAAAAGCCCCACTTTTGCTTCGTCACTAGAAACCGGGTCATCTGAGTCAGCCGAGCCAAGTGACGTTAGGCCGACCCGGGCTCCCGGCTAGCAGAGCGGAGGCGCTGCCACGAAACTCGTACCTGCGGCTAAGAGCAGGTGAGTCACAGCACCGGTTTATATCTTTATGACATAACTTTTTTTTTTTTTCCGCCTCGTTCCGCTCCTCTCTCCTGTCATCTGTAGCGACCATAAAGAGGAAGCAACTGAGAGCAGATGTCTGTGTGATAGGGCAGGCGGACCCAAGTCGGGCCGTCCTCCCTCTGCCGGGCTCCTCCTCCCGCCCCCCTTCAGCAGCTTCAGGGACTGAGCTGGAGACAACCGTCTGGTTTCTGATAGGAAAAGGTCAGGGGGAGGGGACATCTCCCATAACACGCGCGTTAGCTGGGAGAGCAAGGGCCTGGGCGCGGGAACGCGTGTGCACTGCGAAAGAGGTGCCAGGCAGAAGCCCGAGACTGCCCGCAGCGGCGCTTGGTCCTGTGACCCGGAGGGTCCGGGCTGAGATCTCAGGGGCTCACTTGGTTCCTAATCGGTCCTGGACGTCGATGGGAGAGTCTCCCCAATGCAAAGTCTCTTTACTCTCCTGAGGCCCTGGGTGGTGGATTGCCCACTTGTCCTAGGAGAGAGAATACTGAAGTGACTGGGTGATAGGCAATGAGTTGGTGATAGATTGGGAGGTGGTGCGTGTGTTTCTGAGTGTGTGACCGTTTGTGTATTTCTGAGCACGTGTGACTAAGTGTGTTTGTTTCTGAGTGTCCTGTGACCATGTGTTTGTTGTACTGCCTGTAGAACCACTAGGTTTCCTTAAGTAACAATAAAATAAAATCTAAAGTAATTAAGAATCCGCAAAATCTTCTTGTTTTGCAAAGTTTTTAAAATGTTATTAATCTCATTTTAAGAAATGTGTTTTAACTTGTCTTCCAAACAGATACCTTTTTCCCTGTGCTTTGTTCTTTTCAATCTCTTCTACTTGAAATCTGGCAAGCGAATCACTTTAAATCCCCGAACCAAACAAATCTCTTAAGTCAGCAGGGGAGCAGAGAGGGTGAAGATGTGCAGTTAAGGAAATAAAAAAGATAAAAGCATTGGATTACTTTTTTTTGTTTTTTACAAAAAGGGTGGGGGATAGAAACGTCACATAAGGAAAGGAATGAATGAAATTAAATCCACCTGGACCTCAGGAGGGCAGGAACCCTCCCTAATGCAGCCTTCTCCTGTGACTGCAAGTTGTCCCATCAGTTTGTGTAAATGTATCTGCGAATTGTGTGTCAGAAACTAATTCTTTTTTTGCAAAGTTCCCATCAGTAGCTGACTTTAGTTCCATTTGTAAAGTACACGGATGCTCAGCTTCCTCGGCCTGATCCGGGGGACTTTCAGTGCTAATGAGCTTCCTTGTTCCTTCTGGAGGTGATTCTCCAATACCCTCTTGGCTCTCCAATAACAAGGAGCAAGACTAGGGTATTTTCTACTGAGAGTAACAATTTATAGATAGTAATAGCTTTTATAGTGCCCAAAAACCTGGTGCTTTAAGCAGGGGAAAAACACTGTCACCTTAAATGGGGGATCAATTACAATATTAAATATTCTTTTAGCCCACTTCCCAAACCTACTAAGTCTCATATTTTCAAAAACAAAACAAAACAAAACAGAAAGTTGTCTTAGGAAAAAAAAATCCACTTTTCATAGCATGATGGCCAAAGCGGAATTTCTTCTAGGCTTCTTCAAAGCCCAAGACCGGTGATGCAGAATGGACTCTGACAGCTTCGGAGCCTTGATCCAGCTCAGGGATCCCAGGTTCGCGGCTCGCGGCCAGGGGGATTTCAACAAACACAGCGCCTCCTGTCGTGGAGAGGGAAAGCTGAATTTTCCCGCCTCCAGGGAGCACCGCCAGGCGATACTGGACTCCGCATGCATCCCACAGCCAGGGAGTTAGGTTCTTAGAGCTAAGGCCAAGATGGAAGGAGAGATGGCAGTTCGTCCAGCTCTCAGCCTCTCTCCATCTCAGTGGCCGCATTGCAAGATACCTAACACATTTAGGAGGTGAGGTTCTAGTGTACCCAGATGCCAGCCAGTCACTTTCCCCGAGGTTTAAAAGCGAATCAGCAGGGTCGTGTTAGGTCTTTGACTTGGAAATGCATACATACATACATACATATATACATACATACATACATAACTTCCATGCTGCTGTCTGGGAGTTGCTGGCCAGTCGGTAGCCAGGTCTAGCGACTGCAGCCTGCTCTTTTCGAACCTCTTTTCCCAAATAGGCACCTACGCTATTGCAAACTGTGCTTTGCAAGGATTGCGCTGCTCGTTGGAGGAAACCAGGCCTGTCTTCAGCTCTGGGGAGGACGGGTGGACTTGGGGCAGGGTACCCACGAGGGCAGGCACGTGGCGGCTCCTGGGGTGTTCCGGGTTAAGCTTGCCTGTGTTAAGGACAGGTCTGCGACAGCCCGGGGCGGTCCAGGTCGCGGGGAGGGCGGGCTCCTCAAGTGGAGGGAGCCGCGGCAGTGAGGACTGTAGGGTGCGCGGGTACTCCAGGTGGCCGCCAGCGGAGGAAGCGGCTCCGCCCTTCCCGGAAGCTGCGCCTGCTACACCCATGGGGCCAGCTCCCGAGGCAGTCCCGCAGTACCTGGGCGGCACTGGGTCCTTCGACCACGCTGGGCTGCCTCAGCTTACACTTCCCAGCAAGCTCTGGCTGGGAGCCCCTTCCTTAGATATTCTCCAGACAGGGAGAACCAGAGGGCGACGACGGCGAAAGGTGGAAGGAAAGGCCGCGGGCTCGAGCCTCGGGCCCAGCCGGCAACCTCTCGCGGCGACGGGGTCCTTCCCATTTAGCAGGACCGCAGGGTGGGCAGAGAGCAGGGCCTGGGCCGGTGGGGCTCTGCGGTGCCCACTCGAGTCTATCCAGGGTTTCCCTCTGTGGCTGTCCTTCGCCTGTCCCCTTTCCTTGCCTACCCTTCCCTGGACGGGGTTGTTGTCAGGTGGCGGCCGCAGCAGCCCAGCCATGCTTGGTGTGGAGTGGTCCGAGTTCCCCCGCGGACCCCCACCCCTCACCCAGATAAGAAGCTTAAGTCCTCCTTCTGCAGGGGAGAATCGGATCCAATGAAAGTAAGACCTGTGGTCGTGAACGCGGTTCAAAGCCGACCCCAACTGGGACCCGGCTTAGCTTAGAAGTGAGGAAGGCCTGAGACGCTGGACACAAGGGGTCACACCTGCGTGTGCCTGGCCTTCGCAGTTGGATGTGTGCGCCGAGCTGGGGAAGGGGCCAGGGAGCCGCGAGATGGCGGTCCCCCGCGAGAGAGAAGCATGGGCCGGGCCAGGGTTCGAACTCCTTTCCTTCGCTGCCTTCTTTTTATTTTTCTTCCTTATGCCTTCCTTCCTCTCTCCCTTCGTTCCATCATTAAATCTTTAAGGGATTAATTCACAACTCTGTAGTAGGTAGGGGCCCTGGGACCACTTGACGGGCCTTTGCAGGCAGTTCTGTACAGAGTCCTACCCTGTAACCGGCCTCAACCCTGGCTGTGTGTGCATGTGCTTGTGTCTGTGTGTCTTTGTGTGTAAAAGCAACGCATAAACATAACCAGGGCTTTCCCTTATTTTATTGAAGCAAACAAAAACAGCTACTGGCTTTGTCTTTTCCCCTACTGCTGCCTGAGCGCCGCCGGGTTTCTGAGCTGCCGGGGGCGCGGACCTAGCTCACCCGCAGCCGGATGTCGGAGCCGGAGCTGCTCCCCAACCGGCCTCGCCCGCGGGCGACAAAACCGTCCCTCTGGCCGTGAGAGAGCATGGCCTTGCCAAAATCAACTCGCATTTTCATGTATTCAAATGAGAAAGATTGAGAAGGGCAAGTTCCCCTGCTGGGCAATCGACAGCGTTGGAAGGAAGAAGTGCCCCCTGGGGCCTCGTGGAAACCGGAACCAACCTCCCTCGAAGCCCCGAACCGATACGGCGCCCCCTCCAAGGCCTGGGTCCCCGCGACCGCGCGCATCTCCCGATCTCTGTGGCCCCCGAGTTACTGACTGTTTTGTTCACACCGGTCAGCGCTTGTTGGAGGACGTGCTCAGCCCCAGCCAGTCCCTCCTCATCCAGCCCCTCCTGGGGAGCGCGGTGTCTGCTCTGTGCTGCTGAAAGGATCCTCAGGCTTTCCGGCTCTACTTTAAAAACTCTAGGACTAGGGTCCTAGGGGAGGGACTGGCAATGCGCGCTTCACACAAAGAGTTGGAAAATTAGAGGGAAACGTGACACCTCTTAGGTATCCGTTAGAGCAGAAAGGACCTAAGCAGCTGAGGTCCTACTGGGTGCCACAGACTTGGCAGGGTGCTTGGAGATCCTGGCGTTTCCCCACCTGCTGCTCCTGTGTGCAATAGCTGGGAGACTGGAAACCTGGGCGAGGGTAGGTCAGGACCTCCATTCCTCTCCATCAGCAGAAGCCCGCGTTAATGGAGAGCAGTGATGGAAGCTGAGGAGCTTGGAAAAGTCAACTATTTCATATCCTGCCTTAAAGCTGTAGCTTAAATCTAAATCCTTCCTGAAGGGTCGACCAGTGTTTAGCTTCTCCGTCCTAGGCCAGCCAGCCCCCGCCAATCCACTCGCGCCCCTCCCCACACACACCCAGGAGCTTTCCCACGGTCTCTCAGTTGTCCCTGGTGGTTGAACTTTGGCTATTCATATGTGATTACCCTCAAATTACATAGTGCTATTTAACAGATGCTTTAATAAAAAATCATATGTCATATACTACACTTAGAAAGAAAATAAAAATATATTCTGCCGGTAGTTTTTCATCGTATCAGTTTTCTGATTTCCCCCCATATTTTGAAATTATGCTTTGGACTCCTTGACTAATTTACTGGCATGCCTAGAGGGAGGTTACCTTCATTACTTAAAATTAAAATTCGATTGGACAGCCCTGTTGGGTAGCTGTTTCTGGGACTTCCAGCAGCTGTTCCAAGAGCTAACATCAGAGGAAAGTTTTGTTTTAAGAGTTGTGCATTTGCGTGAAGTGTTTTGATTTTTCTTGTTCTGTGGACCACAGAGCAAAACTACTGCTTAGCTTACCTTGCAGTGAGTTTGCTTCTAAACTAAGCGCTATGAAGCAGCCTCCTTGGCAGCATTTGCTTTTCCTGGGTTACTAGCAAGATTTTCAGGAACTCTGATTACTTTCTGAATGTTGTAATTTTGGATGCCTACCAGAATCATGGATCAAACTAAACAAATGCAGCAGCTACCACTGGACACTACCTGTGGTGGAAGTCCAGAGCAACCTCCTGGAGTTCCTGTTAAAACGTTTCAGCCTTTCGCAAACAACTGAGCCCTGCCCTCCTAAGGTTCACACCTTGCTCTGGATGCCTTGCTATGTTTTTATCACACACCGACAGCAAATTCTATTTGTTTCTTTTTCATTTTTTCTCTCCCTTACTGGTCTAGTAGCTCCTTGAGGGCAGGCACTGCTGTGGTTCCTGCTGCCAGAGCAAAGCCTGTAGCATAGTAGACTTTCAATGAAGATTTGTTGAGTCAGTCAACTGACTAGCCCATCCCTGAGACTGGCCAGGTTAGCTTCAGTCAGGGAAGAATTCATGAGTCTAGACACCATATCCACCACATCCAAAGTCCCCAAGTGAGAGGATCTGAGGGAATTGATTCAGGTGCACTAGGAAAACAAAGGTTTTGTGGAATGAATGGGCCGATGGACTGAGTGAAGAATTGGATGGGAAAGATGCTCTGGCACAGCCGACAGGGTCTCAGACATCTGAGAACATTGAGCTTCCAAACCCGTTGGGTCTGGCTCTTCCCCTGTCAACCACGCCTCATTTTAACCAGTATTATCGGGTGACATAACAAATAAATGCTCCCTTTCCTGGGCACCTGGACATGGGCGGAATCAGTTGCTCGCTTTGCCCATATAGGACAGTCATCGTGTGACCCAAAGTCAAATATTTCACTTTTCCTCGCTGTGAAAATGCAACAGCCACATCTGTCAATAGCAGATACTGACTAGAAGTTGAAGAACCCCATGAATTTTCCGTCAGGCAACACTTTCCACCAGGAGCTGGAAAGGAAACATTGGTGTTTAAATAATATGTTTAAATTGGCAAACAAATAAAGCCGAGCCCACGTTGTGAGAAGGAAAAGCCTTGCACTAGAGCTCTTTATTAGTCCGAGCCTGCGCGCCCGGCTTAGAGCGCGCTGAGTGTTCGTTCCGGCCCCTGCTGTGGGGGGCGCCTGGGGCTCTGCTCGCCTGCGGGGCGGGTTTTCGCACCGAGCGTCACAGAGGTGATCTTCCTCGGTGCCTGCCTCTTAGCTGGCCGCGGCGGAGACAGCGCACTTGAAACTACCAGGCATTGACCTTAATTGCCTCTCTGTCTTGTATCATAAGATATAGAGTGTTTTATTCTACCTAAGATACAAAGTATTTTATTCTACACACTTTCCATGTGTAATGTAACGATTTCCTTAAAGGATCACCAATCTCAGAATCTGCAGTGTTGTGGAAATGTAATAACTGGAGACCCCTTCTGTCATTTTTTCATCCTTAAATTTTAATTGCCCCGAAATAAAATGCAGGAGTTGGGAGAGACCTTACAAGAGTAAACATGCCTGCCTCCTCTTCTGGGCTGCTATCACTCGAGAAGCCACAAGGCTGTGCGGTCCTCCGGACGCATCTGGTGTCCTCGATGTTCCTCCCACCCGCACTCTCCCACTGGGTGGATGTGGGGTTCAGCCGTGGCTCCGATGCGGCGGAGGATCTGCACCCCAACCTTCCTGCTTTCAGGTCCTCTTCTCCAAGCTACAGCTTACCCAGACCTCTGTCACCTCGGTCAGGGAGAGGTGGTCGGAACTTGGATCAAGCCTCACCCACCTTAGAGACTCAGGTTTCGAGTTTTAGCAGATCTGGTGTAGATTTGTTTTCTTTCAAATGCTTTCGAGGATGCAGTTGGTGGCGTGGATCCCACTCTTCTCGCGCCACTGGCCGCCTCCCGCCAAAATACCTTCCATTGTGAATTGCTGGTCTCCACTGACCTCCTCATGACCCTCCCCCTACACCCCGGCCAAGAAAAGTGGTTTCAATAAATAAATCCCGGTGCTGGGGTTAAAGGTCAGTTTACACTGGAGCAGGAGCTTCACAAATTCCTGCAGGTGCTGGATGGGAATAAACCACCATCCCAAGAGATGACAGAGAGAGAGAGGAAGTGAAGACTACAGAAGCTGTGTGGAGATGCGGACCCGGTGTTAAGATTAGGGTGGGGAAGCATGGTTCTGACATTGGCAGCAGTGCTGCCAACTTCTAATATGTTAGGGAACCCAGCCAGGCCCTCTATGCCGCCGTTTCCTCTTTTCCCAAGTGAGGAGCTTGGACCCGATGCCGGGTTCTGGCAATCGTCAGTTGTAGGAACAAAGTCTGGAGTAGTGGCTGACATGAGAGTCAGCCCTGAAGACCTCACCCAGAGAAATGAGGAACCTGTGTGAACCTAAGAAGGAAACCGCTATGGTGATTGTGGTGGTGGGTGGCTCAGCTCCAGAAGTGGTGAAGCGACTTTCCCGGAGGGGAGGAAGGCTCTGGGATAATTGATACCGCAAACATTTCCTTCCTTTTTGCTGAATATCCAGGTTTGTGGTGTATGTTTTATGGTAAATTTAGGGCAAAAGCTTTCCTCTTTTTCACTGCCTGTGGTCTCCAAAGACAGCAGCAGCAGAAGAGAGAGACCAACCTGTCCTCCCAATTTCCAAGCCCAGGCAAAGCCTCCTCAGGGAGGCGAAGGCTCAGCACTCTGCACACTCCTCTCCCTAGGGCTGGCAGGCTCAGGCCACTCGTTTCTGAGGTTGAAGATCTCTGAGACTTTTTCTCATTAGACTCCATTGGGGCGTATTCCTTGCAATCGACAGTGCAGTTGGACATGTTCAATGCAATTCCAGCTTGGAATCAGACCTAGATTCCAATCCAGATACTGCAGGGGACTAGCTCTCCCTGAGCCTCAGTTTTCCCAACTGTAAAATGGGCGTGGGAGTACCCACCTCATACCAGTTGAGTGTAGATTGAGTATGCAATAAGTGGTAACAAAAAGAGCCTTCACAGAATTCTGGGAGCCTGGGTGGTGCTGGATGCTGGGACATGTAGTGGCAGGTGCTGCTGACCAGGTGTGCCTCCTGTGCTTCGCCTTCTAGATCTTTTGTATGTTGTCACCATTCCTTCTCTGCATTGTCGCAGTTCCTCCAAGCTACAGTCTAGGAGGAGGAGGGAGCTCTCCCATGGGAACTGGACCGCCGGGGGGCGGAGTCTCAGTGTCCACCAGGACCCTGCTGGGAATTTCCTAATTTCCTTGACTGGCGGAGCCACTCTTCACTCAGTCAGTGATGGATGACAAAGGAAAAGCACCATCCGAAGGAGATCCAGAGACAGCATCAAGCTCACATTAAGGACCTTCTGGGGGAAGGTGGTTCAAGGGGAGAGGAGATGAGAAGTCTTGAACCTCCTACCCTTTAGGTCCTGCTGAACCCAACTGGGGTAGCAGAACACATTGTCCGTTCCTCCCCCTAGGCGAGAGAGGGAAGATGCCTCTCCAAGAGTCTGCCTGTGCCTTTCCTGGGCTCCTGAGAGTATCGTCGGAGCCCGCCTGAATTTACTAGCTGGACTTGTAGGCATTGGGTGTCTGGGCATGCCTCTCTCAGAGACCCCGATCATCACCCTGGCTATGTGTACCTCAGGCAAACACGGGTTGTGGTTTGGATCTAGGAGGCACCCAGGAAGGAGAGGGGAGATGAGGAAAAGGAAGAAAATGAAGTCTGGGCTTCTGAGAGGCCAATCCATCCTCAGCACCTGAACTTGGGGAGAACTGAGATGAGAAAGCAAGACTCTTGATTTCACTTAGACACTTTCTCCTTCCTCCTCTGCCCTTCTCATGGACAGTTAGGACCACTTATAACTCATTTAGAGAAGTATACTTAGACATTTTCTAAAATCCTGAAAACTCAAGACATCATTACATCAAGGAAGCTTTAGTTGCTGTCTTCAAAAATTATTTGATTTAAATTCCCTAAAACTTTTTTCCTGGGAGTTGAAGTCCATCTGAAATGAAGTGAGCATGCTGGGCTTACGGTGTATGCTTCAAATATTAAAGACTTAAATGTTAACTTGCATGTGCAAGAAAGCTTAGTGGGATGCTAAAGTTTAATTAAGACAGACAATATAGTCTGTGAAAAGACCAAATCACAGAGGGGTTTCAGTGATTTGTCTGCTGAGATATAGGTACGTCTGCTTACCAGAAATTGATTAAACCCTCCTACTGACGAAGTTTGGAAGGGCTGCAGTTCAGTTGTGGATCCAGGACTCTTTCATGAGAAACGTCCCACAAATTTTAGACAGAGTTTGGATGGGCTAAGAAGGTCCTGCATACCAGCTTCAGTAGGTTTCTGAATTCTGCTTCACTCAGTAATCAGAATCCAGGTGAATAAAATAAAATATTTCCTTCACTGGAAAACAGAAAAACAACACATCTTCAAAGCTTATTAATTTTTCTTGGATTGGTATGTGGGTGAGTGAGTATGGGGGAAGTGGGATCATACACAGAAGTCTCAGGCAGTGATCTCTGGCTAAATGCAGCTTCTGTTTTTACAGCTTACTTGGGAGAGCTGTTAGTTTTTCTAAGCGTAAACCAGGCATTGGTTCTCTAAGTTCAATGTTTAGGCTACAAAGCACATACAACAGTCTTACATATTTACCTTCAGAAAAGGAATGGCTCTGACCTAAAACTCAGCAAAATCTCTAGTGTATTACCATAGCTGGAGAACATCTAAGCAAAGCCCTTTGGAGATGTAACGTGTAAATGGAATGCTAAACATCAGCCACTACCTCCAAGAAAAATAAATCCTTAATTCCTGGCCAAGTACACCTGCTTTGGACCAGGCTCATTACTGTTATTTGTATCTTTTCTTTTTCAAATGGATAGTTTTATTCACAGGTTTTTTTTTTTTTTTTTCTTTCTGCTCAGTGCTTGCTATTTTTATCCTGCCTTAAGAATCCCGAGGTCATTCCCCAGTGACAGACTTCCAAGGTGCTCCAAAGAAGAGTGGTAGCTGACTTCCCAGGGGTCCATTCCTGAACTCCATAAGCTTAGATGTTAGAACCCCGTTGAAGTTTGGGATCTGGAGGGAAGCCTAGCAGATGTTAATTAGGTTACCATGGGGAAGGTGGGGTGAGTAGGTGCTTGAAGAAGGCTGGAGGTAAACAATGCCAGAGAAGACCCTAAGGCAATGGAAGCTGTCTCAATATGTTCATTTCTGTGGATCAATGGCAGTACAGGCAACTTTTGGTAGGGGACTCTGCTGGTTATTCTCTGTTATACTCTCCAGCTCCCCGCTTTGCCTAGTTCTCTATGGACCACATTACTTAGTCTTCCTTGCCTTTGGACTTACAAATGGGTTTGACCAATAGAGGACAATGGTGCAGGACTGAAGGGCAGGAGGGTAGAGTGGTAGGAGTACTTAGGCCTCCTGCTTTCTCCCTGCCTCACTGTGGTTTTGACTTTACTTTCCGTCTCTGTCTCTACAGTCCCATCAGCAGCTCATCTTCCACAGCTTCAGCTCTCACCAGGCTCTGTTAACACCTCCTTTTCCCCCCTTGCCCCTTCAGATCAAAAGTATTAATACCTTCCTAATATTGCTAGACCTTGAGTGACTCATTTTCTCTTGTTAATTCCCTTTAATCCCATCTTCAAATTTTTTCCCCCAGGAAAACCCTTTCGAGTGTACCATCTGTTTTCCTTGGGGCCTTGACTGATGAGGAAAGGAACAAGGATTCGTGGAAGTGAGGTATGGTGTCTTCAGTTCTTTCCAGTTCATCCTCATCCTGTAACTCATCAAAAGGCTCTACTCCTTCCGTGTCACCATCTTGGAGTACAGCCATGAAGGCTCCAGGATTTCTGTGGTGGCTGATTTCTACAGGAAAGCCTGCCTATGGGTCTAGCAGGAAAGCACACTCTGAGTTTATTTGCATTACATTTGCCATTTTAATTTGCTGATTTGCATTTGACATAATCGTTAAAGTAACTGATGCTAAAATAAAATATTGATAGTATCAAGTTTTTTTGGCC
The DNA here is from genome assembly GCF_008728515.1 of Papio anubis. Lineage (NCBI taxonomy): Eukaryota > Metazoa > Chordata > Mammalia > Primates > Cercopithecidae > Papio > Papio anubis. The sequence goes on along the minus strand of NC_044982.1, from coordinate 68,898,566 downwards.
TTCAGTGAACTGAGCTTTGCTATAAATCAAGGACTAAGACTTTTGCTAGTGATGAGTTGTGTTAATAGAAGCAGATGCTAAACTAGGTCCAGTGACCTAGGGGCTCATGGGAAATGTCCTTGTGTGTTCCCCAAGGCCTCAGCATCTTTGGCTCCTCATCTCTAGAATATTAAGTCTAGAGCTCAGTCCTTTACAGGTCTGTGTCTGGCAACAACTCAGTCTTGACTAGTGCTAAACCAGTGACATTATTTAGGTGTGACCATCAATGAGAATTCTATGTGCCAACATTGTGCTAGATACTAAAGATACTAAACTGAAGACAAGATTCTGCCTTCCAAAGATTAAAACAATGTTCCAATATTATTATTTGAAAATTTTGCATACTTCTATGTAGGAAAAGTTCATAAAAGTGGAATTTCTGGGTTAAAATACATGCAAGTATTTAGTCTTCTTTTTTCTTTTTCTTTTTTTGAGACAGGGTCCTGCTCTGTTTCCCAGGCTGGAGTGCATTGGTGCAATCATAGCTCACTGCAGCCTTGGACTCCTGGGCTCCAACAATCCTCCCACCTCAGCCCCAAAGTAGCTAGGACTACAGGTGTGTGCCACCATGCCCAGCTAATTATTAAAATTTTCTTGTAGAGGTGGAGTCTTGTTATGTTGCTCAGAATGGTATATTTAAGCCTTTTGAGACATTTTGCTATATGACATCTAGCAGGATGCCCTCAGAAATCTGTGAGTAATGCTGTTTCCTCATTCCCATGCACACACTCTATTACTAACTTTGTAATTTGATTGATGAAAACTGCAAAACATTGTTTTAATTTGTATTTATGAGATTAGTTGAGTTGAATATTCTTATATTTCTATTGGCCATAATATTTCTTCTTTTGGGAACTGCCATTCACACCTTCATTAGCCAATTGAAAATTTGGAGTGGCTACTTCGCATCCACAGAATACTGGTCCCATGTCTGCTATAAGTGTAGTAACATTTTTACCAGGTTTTTATTTGCATTTTAATTTTATTTTTTAATGCATAATGCAGGTGTTTCAAAAATCGGTATTTTTATTTATAGTTTCTGCCTTTTATGGTTTAGTGCTTACAAGTTTTTGTTGTTGTTGTTGTTGTTTGAGACAGGATCTTGCTGTGGCACCGAGAGTGGTGTCCAGTGATAAGATCCTGGCTCACTGCAGCCTCGACTTCCTGGGCCTAAGCAATCCTCCTACCCCAGCCTCCCAAGTAAATGAGACTATATAGGTTCATGCCACCATACCTGGCTAATTTTTTTGCCAGGTGAGACAGGGTTTCACCATGTTGCACAGGCTGGTCTTGAACTCCTGGTCTCAAGTGATTTTACTGGCCTTGGCCTTCCAAAGTGCTAGAATTACAGGTGTGAGCCACCAGTGCTTACAAGCCTTATCTGCACAAAACCAAAATCTTTCATCCAGTTGGAACTTATTTTGTGCACAATATGAAGTAAAGACATGATTTTAGTATTTATTTCCCAAGTATATAAACCTTTAGGTGGGCCCTAATTGTGAGGAGACTCAAATTCTCTTTGGAGAACTGTGTTTGGACTTTGTTCTGTGGTGATACATCAAAGGTGTGGGAGCTGGAAAGTCACACTGGCCGTACTTTCATTCATGCTGTAGTGAACTACAGGGGGTTTCAAAGCTGGGTGGCAAGGGGACTGGTAGGTGGTGGTTGGAAAGTGGCAAAAGCTAGAGGAAATCATAGTGTTTCAATGACTATTGAATGATTTTATGCTGCTCTTTTGAGTCTAATTGCCCTCTCTTTAAGATGGTACTAGAAGTGTTAACATTTCCATATGAAGTCATTACAACATCAACAAGTTTGAAATACCTTTAACTCAATAACTAACTCCTCCTCCTCCCACTTCTTCTGTCTCCCACTCTCACCTTTTTAAAATGAAACTAGATCTGCCAGGCACAGTGGCTCCTGCCTGTAACACCAGGCACTTTGGGAGGCAGAGGTGAGAGGATTCCTTGAGCCCAAAAGCTCAGGTCTGGGCAGCGTAGAGACCCCTGTCTCTAATATATATAAAATTAGCTGGGCATCCTGGTACACTCCTGTAGTTCTAGCTACTTGGGAGACTGAGGCAGGAGGATTGCTTGAGCCTGGGAAGGCGGCAGTGAGCCGTGTTTGCCCCACTGCCCACCAGCCTGGGTGACAGAGTGAGACCCTGTCTCAATCAATCAATCAATCAACTAGACCTAGAACAGAGATTCCTAGCACAGGATTACTAGCTAGGGGACCTCAGGTGAATTCCTTAATCTCTTTGTATAATCTCTTATCTGTACAATGAAGATGATAATACTACCTAGCTCATGGATTGTATTATCCTATGACATGGATACCTGTGTCCTTAGTTACTGTTTTTTGATTACATAAAGTATTAATGAACAATATTTATTTGTCATTTAAATTGTTTCCTGACTATATGATAGACATATTTCAAGGTTATATTCATATGAATATTTTTTCAGTTTAGGAACATGGCATGTATATTATTTTTGTGCATCTTTCGCGATAGTACCATGAACAATTAGTCACTTCACAAGCACTTTGGCTGCTTGCTTATTATTTTGATTAGGAGGGAAAAGTAATTTACTCCTGGCCTGAAGGGGCTGCCCATGCAGAGTGCTCACAGGGCAGTGAGATGTGATGTAAATGCAGTAACATCGCAGGGTTGGCAGATCTTCTGTAGAATGCTTCTCATCTTGACAGTATTCAGCAACCATTTTTGAACATATTGTGTTAGGGAGTGAAATAACAGACCTTAGAGGTTGGATTATGATCTCCATTTTATAGACGAACATGCAGAAACCCAGAGAGGAAAAGCAACTGGCCCACATGGTAAAGCTGTGTGTCCCACCCTGGCTTTGTCTGTCTCTAGAGCAGGAGCTTCCTTCTGGAGGCCTGAGGATGCATCAGTCTCCAAAGCATCTTGGACTTCTGGGAAACACGTTGCCCTCTTCCAGGACAGATCTTACGGAGGATCTCTAGAACGTTTATTTCTTATTTTGACTATTCATGACAACAAACTCCAGTACATTTTATCTGCCATTCTCCCACATCATTTTTTAGTTGCCTGAATTTGGAGAGAAGGGTTGGTATAGAGGAACAGAAAATAAACATGTGCGGTTCTGCTAAGTGTACTGAGCAAAGCACATTCATCTACACTATATTATCTAATTGGTTTTTCTTTTTCTTTTTGAGCTGCTAAAAAATGGTGAGATATTACACAAGAAAATGAACACAATAGAAAACAATGGTTTATCACAAAGAGAAAATCTGAGAAGCCATCACCAAGGTTAAAAGTAGAATGTTGCTAGCATCCCAACTGCCCTGGTACTGCCTGCCCACTCACCATCACCGTCCCACTCCCAAGATGGCTACTCTCTGGACTTCTATGGTTATTACTTTCTTCTGTTTATTTGTAATATACCAGCTGAGCCTACGTTCATAAGCACCACAGTTTTTGAACTTTGTGTGATGAAATCATACAGTATGTACCCCTCGGTGTCCGGCTTCTTCGCTCAACATTATGTTTGTGAGACATTCATCTGTGTTGCTCCCCAAAGCTGAAGGTTTAAGTCTCGGGGTCCAGTATTATTCTTTTAAACGTAGAAAGAGCAAGAGTGTTAAGAAAGCAGTTGGTTAAGTTCCGTAAAAGCTGCCAATCCAGGCGGCTTCAGTCCAGGAGGCTCTTCCGGAGCAGTGTCTTTTAGCGCCCGGAGAAGTGAGGCCTGGGTTTGGGGTCCAAGTCCGAGGTTGCTCTGGAGCGGGTCCCGCAAGGCGGGTGCACTTGAGGCAGGCGCCACGGTGCTGGAGGCTCCTACAGGGCTGAGGCGCGGGAGAGGCGGGGCCGGGGAGGGCGCGCGGCTAGTTGCTGGGCGACGGAACGCGTCCTTTCTTCCGTGGAGCCAGTCGAGCCCACCCAGCCAGTCGAGCCCACCCGGCCCCTCGGCACCGGAAGGGCCTGTTGCACACTGGCCGAGCGGCGGGGCCAATCTCACTGCCATCTGAATGGGAGCGGAGGCGCCATCGAGGCCGGGTGAGAGGAGGACGCGGCCTGGGGCGCGGTGACTTCGTGCGGGCGCTTTGCGAAGGAGAGGTGCGTTGTTTGGGCGGAGTGGTTGTCCACTCTGTTTCGCGTGGCTAATTCGTTGAGGCAGGTTCACCCCGGCAGAAATCAGGGTAGAAGGGGCTGGGGCACTGGGGCTGGAGTTTGGGCTGCCTTTCGTGGGAGAATGAGCACGGGTTGAAGAGGAGCTGGGAGGATTGAGAACCTGGTGGAAGGGAGAGGTAGGTGTACGACGCCAGACCGGGCTGTGGGGACAGGAGAAAAAGAGGCTAGGAAGGAGAAAGAGGGGGATTCAAAGAGACTTCGGGAGGTGAAAGGTCACAGTGGAGGTACTTTAATTTCCATCTACCTGACCCCTGCTGTTCCTTTACAGGGCAGCTTGTTTTGAGTAAACCTTAGCCACCATTAGGTGACTGCTCTCACTAGGGTCAATGTGTGCAGTTTCAGAATAGAGAGCAGTTGCCTGAGCCTGGCTCTAACTCCTTGATGGACGGTGAGACACTGTGGGCTTAATGCCAGGATTGTTGGCACTGAAGCCCACAGATCCACAATGGAACTATTGCAAACTACTGTTGCAGAAATTTAAAGGAGATCAATAATTTTTTTGTTTGTTTTTTTTTTTAACATGCAAATCTCAAAGTTGAACAAATTGCTTTTTTCATATCTACAACTTTATAGAGGCATAATTTATATTCAGTAAACTGCACAAATGAACAATTGTACAATATACAAGGTACAGGCATACAATTTGATGAGTTTTGACAGATGCATACACCTTTGAAACATTTCCTGCAATCAATATAACTGAACCTTTTCATTCTTCTGCCCTCTTTGCTCTTCATCCCTGCTTTTAGCCCACACCCTGCAACCAGTCACATATCTGCTGTGTGACACTATAGAATAGGTTGTATTTTCTAGAATTTTATATGCAAGAAAGCATACAGTATATGCCCATTTGTGTCTGGCTTCCTTACTTGGCATAATGATTTGCCATGACCTTTTCCTTGATTACTGTAGCTTACTGTAGTAGGTTTTGAAATTGGATAGTGCAAGTCCTCCAGCCTTTTCTTTTTAAAAATCACATTGGTGATTTTAAGTCATTTGAATTTGTGTATACATTTTAGATTCAGCTAGTAATTTCTATTTAAAAACCTGCTGTATTTTTTATTGGGATTGCATTGACTTTATAGATCTATTTGGGAGAATTGTGATTTTAAGAATATTGAGTCTTCCAATCTATGGACCTGGTATGTCTTCATTTATGTAGATCTTTAATTTCTGTAAATAATGTTTTGTAATTTTCAGTGTAGAGATTTTGGACATTTTTTGTTACATTAATTCCTAAATGTTATGTTTTGTGGAGGCACTAGTGTAAGTGGAATTTAAAAAATATTTTCCAGTTGTTTGCTGCTACTATATAAACATGGAACTGATTTTGTATGTTGCTAACTGTGTATTGTGCAACCTTTATATTTTCACTCATTAGGACATATAGATTTTTGTAGATTTCTCAGGACTTTTACCCTAAAAATTATGTCATCTGCAAATAGGGGCACTTTAACCTTTTCCTTTTCAATCTTTATTACTTTTATTTCTTTATCTTGCCATATTGCAATGGCTAAGACCTTCAGTATGATGTTGGATATGCATGAAAAGAGTGAGATATTTTTTCCTTGTTTCCAACTTTAGGAGGAAAGCATAAATATAATGTTAGCTGTAAAGTTTTTGTAGATTTTCTTAATTAGATTGAGGACATTCCCTGTGATTCATAGTTTGCCTAAAGCTACTAATTTATTTTTATCCTGAATGGTTGTTGAATTATTTCAAATATTTTTTTCACTACCAAAATAATCATATTGTTTTCATGTACTCTGTTAATATAGTGAATTATATTGATTTTCAAATAAATATAATAAATCAAGATACTTAAATCAATTTTTCAACCCTTGGATAAATCTATTTGGTCAAAATGTATTATCCTTTTCAAAAATATATTTTTGGATTTGATTTGCTAATATTTTGTTAATGATTTTTGCATATATGCTCATAAGGAATATTAGTATATAATGTTCTTTCTTTCAAAAAAGCCTTTGTTAGGTTTAGGATTATGGTTATGCAGGTATCATAAAATAAATTTTCCTTCCTCCTCTATTTGCTGAAATAAATGTATGTAAGATGGGTGTTATTTCTTTCTTGAATATTTGAGAGAACCATCCAGGGCTGGAATTGTCCTTGTGGTAAGATTTTTTGATAACAGATAAAATTTTTTAAAAATATAGAGCTATTCAGATTTCCTGTTTCTTGTGTTAATTTTGTTAAGTTGTAATTTTCAGAATTGCCCATTTCGTCTAAATTGGTAGATGTTGTTGGTGTAGTGTTGTTTATCACATTTTTAAAATTGTCCTTTAGTATCTTTAGGTTCTGTAGTGAAATCCTCTCTTTCATTCCTGATATTGGTGATTTTTGTTCTCTTAAACAGTCTAGTCAGATGGGTTTTTAAATTTTGTTGAAATTTTAGAAGAACCAACTCTTGACTTAGTTAATTTTCTCAATTCTTTTTCTGTTTTCCATGTGATTGATTTATATCCTTATATTTATTATTTCGTTCCATTACTTTGAGTATACGTTATTCTTCTTTTCCTAGATTCTTAATGTGGAACTTTAGGTTATTGATTTTAGACCTTTCTTCTTTTCGATTTCATCATATAGGGTATAAGTTTCCTTCTAAACACTGCTTCAGCTACACCCCACACATTCTGATATGTTGTGTTTTCATTATTATTCAGTCTAAAATATATTCTATGATTTAATAATATCTTTTGTTTTCAATTTACTTACCTGTTGGCTTTTTAGTTGCACTTCTTTGCATTACTTTAAAAATGGTTTCTCTAGTAATTACAATACACATCCTTAACATTTCAAAGTCTACTTAGAGTTCACTTTGGGAGGCCGAGACGGGCGGATCACGAGGTCAGGAGATCGAGACCATCCTGGCTAATACAATGAAACCCCGTCTCTACTAAAAAATACAAAAAAAAAAAAAAAAAAACTAGCCGGGCGAGGTGGCGGGCGCCTGTAGTCCCAGCTACTCGGGAGGCTGAGGCAGGAGAATGGCGGGAACCCAGGAGGCAGAGCTTGCAGTGAGCTGAGATCCGGCCACTGCACTCCAGCCTGGGTGACAGAGCGAGACTCGGCCTTAAAAAAAAAAAAAAAAAAGTCTACTTAGAGTTAATATTGAACTAGTTCACATAAAATGCAGAAACTGTACAACCATATAGTTCTTTTGCCCACGCCTATCCCAGTCTTTTTGGTTCTTGTCATATGTACTGCACCTACTTACATAAACATTCCACAACACAATATTATACTTTTTATACATTATTTTTAAACTTAAGAGAAAAAAATAGCTTCATGTACTTACTCAGACATTTGACACATTTCTCATCTTCATTCATTTTTAAAGATTTAAATTTCCTTCTGGTATCATTTCTCTTCTGCCTGAAGACCATTCTTTAGCATTTCTTGTAATTTCTATTGGCTGGTGAGTAATTCTCTTAGATTTTTTGTTTTATCTGAATATGTCTTTATTTTGTTTACCTTTTAAAAAAGAATATGCATGCTAGATATAGAATACTTGGTTGACAGTTTAAATTAATCAATTTATTTATTTATTTATTGAGACAGAGTCTTGCTGTGTTGCCCAGGCTGGAGTACAGTGGCACAATCTTGGCTCACTGCAGCCTTTGCCTCCTGGGTTCAAGAGGTGTTCTTGCTTCAGCCTCCCAAGCAACTGGGATTACAGGTGCCCAGCACTGTGCCCAGCTAATATTTGTATTTTTAGTAGAGATGGAGTTTCACCATGTTGGCCAGGCTTGTCTCAAACTCCTGACCTCAAGAGATCTGCCTGCCTGGGCCTCCCAAAGTGCTGGGATTACAGGCATGAGCCACTGCACCTGCTCTGGGTTGACAGTTAAAAAAAATCTTTTAGCATGTTACAAATCCTATTTCCCTGTCTTCTGTTCTTAGGGGTGTCTGATGAGAAGTCCATGGTCTTTGAATTATTGTTTTCCTGTCAATAGCGTGTTGTTTCTCTCTGTCTGCTTTTGAATTTTATCTTTGAATTTGTTTTTTATCACTTTACATATGATTTTCTTTACATTTATTCTGGTTGAGTTTCACTGAGCTTCTTGAATTTATAAATTTGTCTTTCTTCAAATTTAGGAAGTTCTCAAACATAATTATTTTTTATTTTTTGAGACAGATTCTCTCTTTGTCACTCAGGATGCTAGAGTGCAGTGGAGCAATCATTCTCCTTTTCCCTTGGGATGCTAATTATCTGAATGTTAGTGCTTTTTGGTATTATCCTTACAGGTATCTCAGGCTTTCTTTTTTCTCTTTTCTTATAATGGATAATTTCTGTGCATTTATCTTTAAACTCAGTTACTCTTTTCTCTGATATCTCCATTTTCCTAATCAATTTTTTTGAAAATATATTTTCAGGTATAAAATTTCTATTTTTATTTTTTTAATTTCTCTGCCAAGATTTTCTTTTTATTAATCTCTAGCATATTTTCCTTTACTTCATTGAGCATAGTTATAATGGTTGCTTTAATGTCCTTTTCTAATAATCTCAACATCTGAGTCATTTCTAGAATGGGATCTGTTCAATTTTCTTTTTCTTTTTATTAATCTCTAGCATATTTTCCTTTACTTGATTGGGCATAGTTATGAGAGTTGCTTTAATTTAAGTCCTTTTCTAATAATCTCAACACCTGAGTAATTTCTGGACTGGGATCTGTTTATTATCTTTACCTCTGAGAATGAGTCAATTTTCCCAAGTCTTTTCATGCCAAGTATTTTTGGACTATATCCTGGACATTGTGAATGTTTTGTCATGTAGAGTCTAGGTTCTGTCATATCCTTTCTGAAGAATGTTGTTGTTTCCCATTTAGCAGGCATTTCACCAGTCAGTTAAACTCACTGTAAGACCTGTCTTACTCTGCGGTTGGTGGTTCAGTTCAGCTCTTTAAGCCTTTGCTGTGCTACTTTGAGTTTGTCTTGCATATACATGAATCAAAGGTCAGTCGGAGATATATGGGGTTTAGAAGAATTTGGGGATTATCTTCTCTGGGTCTATTCCCTCCAGAATTTCTCTCTCAGTTCTCAGTGATGTTTGTTGTCTGGGCTCCTTTCCCAGATTCTTATGGCTAGAATAATGAAAGGCTTCCTATCAATGTTTTTGACACTTGCACTATGCCATTCTGCAGTTATGGACTGTGTTTGAAGAAAAACCACAATAAACCAGAAACTTCTCTCCAGGCCAGTTTACACAAATGTTGACTTTCCTCCACAATCTTCCTGTTTTATTTACTCTGAAGAATTCTTAGGTTAATAAAAAAATATTTTGTCCAGACTTTATATGTTGTTGTGAGGAACTGGTCTGTAAAGATGCATCTGTGAATTAGCCAGGCATGGTGGCGGCTCCCTGTAGTCCCAGATACTCAGGAGGCTGAGATAGGAGAGTGGCGTGAACCCAGGAGGCAGAGCTTGTAGTGAGCCGAGATCGCGCCACTGCACTCCAGCCTGGGCAACGGAGTGATACTCCATCTCAACACTGCAAAAAAAAAAAAAAAAAAAAGAGATGCATCTATGGCTCTTCAACAAATTGCATTTGAAACTGAGAGCAGGCAATATTTTAACATGTCAGAAGTACGATGACCATTAAACACACACACACATATCATTTTATTTTTATTTATTCTTTAAAAATTTTTATTTAAGACAGTCTTTGTCACCCAGGCTGGAGTGTAGTGCCACAATGATGGCTCACTGCAGCCTTGACCTCCTGGGCTCAAGCAATCCTTCTACCTCAGCCTTCTGTCTAGCTGGGACCAGAGGCATGTGCCACCATGCCTGGTTAATCTTTTATTTTTTGTAGAGATGGGGTCTCCCTATGTTGCCTTATTTGGTCTTGAACTCCTGGGCTCAAGTGATTCTCCCTTCTTGGCCTCCCAAAGAGCTGGGATTACAAGATGAGCCACTGCACCTGGCCACATTTTATTTTTAAATTTTGGCTTTTTAAGCAATTAAAGGGAGTCCAAGAAGGGAAGATAGAAAATGGGGAGAAGAAAAAGGCAGGGGAGTATTTTGTTGTTTCATTAGCTGTTATGTATTTATATATGTATGTATTTTTGAATGTAAGTATACATTCACAAGGGATATAGGCATATTCTAGATGACTGTTATAAAGGGTTGAGGTTTTATAGTTATTGAAATTTCTGTGAGCTTTTGAATAGCTTAGAGAGAAACCTCTTCTGAGCCTGAAAAATAGCATTTTCTCTATTTTCTATATCCTTGTAAATGAGCACATGTAAGTGGTTTTTACTATTATTGATATTAACAGGATTAAAGGCAGCAAAACAAGTATAGAAAGTGCAGAAAAATAGAAATAAATCACTGGTTTCCCATTCTTTTAGCAAAATTATTAATATGTTTATATATTTCTTTTGAGGCTTTTTTTTTGGTAAATGACAATGAGGGCACAAACAGATCTCATTTCTCCCACTGATATTTCAAAAGCAAGTATTGTTTTCAGAATATTTTTGTTTTCCTTGCAAGGCTGAAGATTTCACTAAATGAGATAGATTGTCCTTGGGCTAAGAAGTTTGTTTTGGAACTTTAGTACTGTGTATTGGAAATTGACATTGGCCTGAAGTTTAGGAAGTATGTCAATTGAGATGATATTTGATTATGGACCTAGGAAAACCCAAATCTTGTTCTTAATATGTTATCCTTCTCAGTGTGGTCCCCTGACTACATATAGGAAGAGGTCAAGGTCAGGTAATCCATATTACTTTCTGGGCCCATTCCTAATGTAATACTCTGATGAGTTAGGCCTAACATACGCAGACTGCTTTCCCTTTGTGACGTGGGTTTGTGTAGCTTGGAACCAAGTCATGTGCTAATCTGCTCCATTTATTTCGACTTTAGTTATAGTCTAGAGCAAAGTTTTGGATTTTCTGTTCCAATAGGAGAAATAGACACAACTGCAAGAACCAGAGAGCAACCTGCAATGGTCTAGAGAATTCAAGTGGGCAGCCCTGCCTGAGTCTTTAGCCATTTTTGGCTGGAGAACTTTCTTCTGATGGCTGACCTGGCCTTGTGAGAGAGAAGAAAAGGCTGGCTCTTGACGCTTCTGACTACTTCACTGCTCAGGCCTTGAACCTCCTGGCAGAAGAGAAAGGAAAAGGCATAGACAGATTTTTAAGAGCATTCTGTCCCATTTTAAAGGGTAGGGTAAACATAATCAGCCTGGTTTGTGAGCTGCCTATTTGACACATCATGTAGATGAATACTTTCTCCTTCAGAGACAACTACATTATTTTTCCCTTGGTATCTCCAAGCTAGAACTAGTTTCTCTTAGTAAATTGCTCCTTTGAAAAAGAGAACATGCTATTTTCTCACGAGAATGAATGTTTAAAAGGCATTTTATGTATTTTGTGTTGTAGGAGTGGGTAGGGGAATAAAGGCACTTAGCTTTGATGGACTGGCCCATGAAGCACTGGTATACCACTCATCTTGAATGCACAATAGAAGTTCCTGTTGAATTTAGAAGTTCTATTTCCTGTTGGTTTAATTTTAGATAGAAAGAGCAACTTTCCTGTTAAGAACTCATGGGAATGTACTAAGAAGTGTTAAACAATGAACAGTTGTTAAACTTCAATAGCAAACAAAAGGCCTGGGAGAAGTGAGAAAGCAGGAACTAAGAAATAAAAGGGAAGTGTGAGTGGGAGAGTCAAGTCAGATTCTCATCAGGTACTAATGTACTTCTGGTCTGTGCTCTGTTCCAGTTACTACCTTTCAACCTTTTGCAGGAAGAAATGCAGATAGTGTTGATATGAACATATTGCCACCTGTGCAAACAATAACAGTCAAAATACTGGGGGGGGGGGGGTGCGATTATACAGCATTTTTTAAAGTAGGGAAACTTTCTTAAGGGCTGTAGAAATAATTTCTATTGTTCATATCCTATGGTCTGGAAAACTGGCAACAGATAATTTTCACTGTTTAACATGAACCCTTCGTATGGATAGAATTGAATTGTCCAAGGTCTAGTCAGTGGTGGAGCTAGGTAAAGAAAGAAAGCCTATTGATTCCCAGATATGATGAGCTTTTCATGTAGCGAGGTCTTCAATTAAAAGCAATAAGACTATATTTGGAGAATAAACAGGAGATTTTCTTCGTACTATCAAACATCATGATAAATGAATAATTACAATTGTAAAGATAATTATTTAATGAATTGATATGAGTCCAACTAAGAAATGTAGATAAGTGATAAAAATGCAAGGTAAAATAAAAATATGTTTTCCACATTTGAGTTTTAAGTCCATATGGATTTATTTGGGTACCTGTCATGAAATACACCAAAAAATTGCACCAAATAGCTGTGTAGTAGTCTCAGCACAATTTATTGAAAAATTCTTTTATCATCAATTTAATGCTGCCTTTATAATATAACTAATATTATATTTCATCCTTTTTCTCACTTTCTCAGTGTAGCTATTGATTTTAGCAGGAGGTTTTCAATTCTAATTATTGTATCTGTAAACCTTTTATCTGGTTGCTCTTCATTGAGCAAGAAGTGCTGCCTCATTTCTGTTTTCCTTTCTTTTTTTTGGCTAATCCAGCCTGTTTATTATTTCAAATGAATCCAGAATTACCTTTCAAAGTTCAAAATATCATTTTCAGAGTTTTGCATTGGCATGAAACCAATATAGTATTTTGGTAAGGCCTGATATAATTAAAATATTTGGTCTTTCCATCAAGGAACATTAACTTCCTATTTAGTTGAATCTTTCTTCAATATCCTTCAGTAAAATTTAAAAATTTTAATCATGTAGTTTCAGTACATGTTTTTGTTAGGTTTATGCTCAGATACTTACTTTAAAAATATTACAAATGAAATTTTACCATTATAGTAAAAACATTGTTTTACATCTGTTGCCCAGGCTAAAGTCCATTATGTTTTTGATGAGACCATTTTGGTATAAAGAAATTATTGGGGGATATATATAAAATATATATTATATATAAGGTATTATATAAATATGTAAAGTATATCTAATATATAATACATAAATTATATATAATATATTATATAAATTATATATAATATAATATATAAATTATATGTAATATAATATATAAAAAATATACAATATACAAATATATGCAAATTCATATATAATATATATTATATGTAAATACATATAAATTATATATAATATATTATATATAAAATATATATAAACATATAATATATAATATAATATATAAAAATTATATATAAATATATAATATATAGCCATAATATATAAAATATATAAATATATAAATTATATATAAATATATTAATTATAATATATTAACTATATAATATATAAATATATAATAAAATTATTATATATAAATAATATATTATATATAAATTATATATAACTATATTCTGCAAGGGATTTGAATTTAAAATATATAATATATATTATATATAATATAAAGATATAAAGATGGAAGTTCTCTAGGGTATCATCCAGGAGAACTTCCCCAACCTAGTAAGGCAGGCTAACATTCAAATTGAGGAAATACAGAGAATGCCACAAAGATACTCTTTGAGAAGAGCAACTCCAAGACACATAATTGTCAGATTCACCAAAGTTGAAACCAAGGAAAAAATGTTAAGAGCAGCCAGAGAGAAAGGTCAGGTTACACACAAAGGGAAACCCATGAGACTAACAGCAGATCTCTTGGCAGAAACTCTCCAAGCCAGAAGAGAGTGGGGGCCAATATTCAACATTCTTAAAGAAAAGAATTTTCAACCCAGAATTTTGTATCCAGCCAAACTAAGTTTTATAGTGAAGGAGAAATAAAATTATTTACAGACAAGCAAATGCTTAGAGATTTTGTCACCACCAGGCCTGCCCTACAAGAGATTTTGAAGGAAGCACTAAACATGGAAAGGAACAACAGGTACCAGCCATTGCAAAAACATGTCAAAATGTAAAGTCCATCAATGCTAGGAAGAAACTGCATCAACTAGCGAGCAAAATAACCAGCTAATATCTATTACATATTACATATTATATATTGTATATTATTATATATTTATATATAAATATATATTATATATATTTATATATAAATTAATAATATACATTAAATATATATTATATATATTTTAAATTCAAATGCCTTGCAGAATCCTATTAGAGTTCTAGTGTCGGTGTTTTCAGTAGATAATCATATCTGGAAATAATGATGACATTCCAGAGGTGTTTCTGCCTTACTGTTTTATTTATTTTCAAAGAAACTTGACCTTGAGTGTTCTCTAAAGACTTATTATTCTTCTAGTTCATTGTATTTTGTTTTACTTTCATTGTTTTACCCTGATTTCTTGAAATGCTCCTCTTGGTGTGTTCTGTGGAACACTGTCCTCTTCATTTTTCTAACTCTCTGATTGCTCTTGCCCCTGCCACCTCACACAGGTAAGTATGCCACAGAACCTGCCATTGGTCCCCTATTTATATTTACTGCTAGCCTGGCTTTGAGTAATGATCTTTTAAGATCTCAAAATGTACTTATGATCATAGCTAGCTGGCCCTGCTGAATAACAGAATTTTTAAAAATTGTAGTTAAAATACACATAACAAAATTTGTCCTCTTAAACATTTTCAAGTGTACAGTTCAGTGAATAACAGAAGTTTTATTTTGACTAAGACTTCATTAGGCTGACTCAAAGTCCCTATTTTTTGAAGGAGTTTTCATTGCTCCCAATTATTCCTAATCATTGGCCAGGTCCTGTCAGTTTTACCTAGCTTTGTCTCTATTTTTACTCTGCTTCATTATCAAGGCCAGACTCAGGCTCCAGCTACCACATTCTTACTTGTCCTTCCAGGCTTTATTCCGTTTTCTACTTAATATATCGTTACTTTTCTGCTAAAAATTTAGAGTGGTTTCCAGTAGCTCACAGAAAAAGTACAGAGAGTGGCACTGAAGGCCTCATAATCTAGCTGCAGCCCATCCTGAGGTTTCTCGCATTCCCTTCCTACATGCTGCTGTGGCTTAGATGACACTTTGAGGGAGTGAGCTGGGTAAGGAAGGGGACACCTGGGACCAGTTGGAGAGGGAAGGGGAAACAGCTGTCTAGCCACAGGAGCTGGGATTTGGCCCTTGCACTGACAGACCCTTCATTTTTCTTTTTTTCTGAGAAACTGCAAATCTGAATTGGTATATGAAAATCTTCCAATTTAAAATAGTTGGCTACGAATTAAGATTGTGGAAGTAAGCCAGACATGGTTGCTCACGCCTGTAATTTCAACACTTTGGAAGGCTGAGGTGGGAGGATGGCGTGAGCCCAGGAGTTAGAGACCAGCCTGGGAAACACAAAACGGAATCTCTACAAACAAAGTATTAGCTGGATGTGGTGTACCACATTTGATCGCAGCAACTCAGGAGGCTGAGGTGGGAGGATCGCTTGAGCCCAGGAGGCCGAGACTGCACTAAGCCATGATCATGCCATTGCTCTCCAGCCACTTGGGCAACAGAACGAGATCTTGTCTCAAAAAAAGAAAAAATTGTTGAAATACTCTGAACAATACGGGCTGAATGATCCAGGCCTCAGGCCACAGTTTGTGGCCTTCATTCTGTTGTAGCAGGGGTCCTGGGGATTTTCTAAGCTATGCTTAGTACGATACTTCTTGCCTGGAAGTGAAACATTACATTAGAGTTTAAAGAAATGTTAAAAGAAATCCAATAGAGAATAGAGGTTTGGGAAACTTCCACCGAAAAAAATGACTGCTTTAGAGGTTTTTCATGGTTCTTGTGAAATGGCCAATAGGTGGACATAAAATTACATGATAATATTACCCACTTGCGCCTCAGGGAGCACAGTGAGGTTCTATTATGAGAAGATTTGCTGAGCTGGAATTTTATTCCAGTTTTGTTTTGTATTTATGTATATACGCACACCACACATATGATTGTTTTGGGGCTTACTTTACAGGTCAAATTTATCAAGATGTCCACGATCCCGAGGCACTTTGGCCTGAAATACAAAGAGGAATCCTATATGTTTAAAGAGCTTGAGAAGGTTCGGCAGGAAACTAAAAAGGATTTTCTCCGATTCAAGCAGAAGTTGGCCTCCAAGCCGGCTGTAGATGAAAGGCCAGTCCACAGCCTCTATGCCCCCGGCGCGGCCCGCCCCGAGCGCGTTTCCTGCGCCGCAGCCCGGACGTCGAGAGGGTCCCCTTCGGCTAAAGGCCCTGCAATGTCCGCGGCCGCCCTCCTGCAGGAGGTGCTCGGAGGCGCGCCGCGGCCCTCGGGCCTGGGTGAGGCGGCGGCTCCAGGCAAGACCTTGTCGTTTCGCCCCCGGGACTTTTACTTGCGGAGCTCCGCGTTCCTACGGCATCAGACCCTGAAAAAGCCGCCAGTCATCGCCTCGGGGTTCGGCACGGCCAGACCCGTGGTCCTGCTGCCACCGCCCGAGCCGCCCGTGAAGCGCAGAGCGTGCAGGGTATTGGGGAGCTCGCGGCACGCGGCCCCCAGGCCGGTCCTTGACCTGGGCAGGGGGCGCGAGGAGAGCCAGGAGGTAGCTCCTCTCTCAGGGCCCTGCATGGCCAAAGAGAGGAAGGTCAGCTCCATCTCCACAGAGGACGGTTACACGAATGTCAGCAGCGGGCGGAGGAAAGTGAGGATCCGCACCCACTTCATGAGCGAGAGCCGGGCCCGCGAGGCGCGGGAAGCGGCGGGGTTAGGAGCCCAGGGAGAACAGGAGAGCTTGCCGCCCAGCGACGCGCGGGAGGCCGCCTGGCAGGCACTGCTGCCCGCCCGCGTGATCCCCACGTCCATCGAAGAGATCATCGCCTCGCTGCAGTCCGAGGCCCAGCTGGCCTCCGACCAGACCATCAAAGAGCTCATACGGAGCATCCTTGGCCAGAACTACGATATTAGAATGGAAGTAGGTGAACCAAAACCAGAGTAATGTTTCTCCCAAATGCAATTTGGGGTGCATTACATATGTAAGCACAGTTTATTATGGATGCTATTTCGGTGCACAGGGTGTCATGTATTATAACACAAAAACACTGGGGCGTTATTCAACTTCTTTGCATTTTTTTTGAATTTTCCATTTGAATTTTTGAATTTTCTGTCTAGGGAGTGTATCCTCTTTTCAAAGCGAAGGAAACTGAGCGATGATCCCAAAAACTGATTCAGAGAACATTAGCTGAAGACTTCAGTAATACGTCACTAGTAGCCTTACCCTTCAAAGGTTTTGTGATTATTTAGTATTAAAGGAACAGGCATTTTATGTAAAAAACTCTTTTTTTCTGTTACAGTTTAATATTAGCAGTAGTAAATTAAAGTAAAAGTGCATTTATATTCTAAGAAGATCAGCATATTACAATTTATAAGAATTCTGTACTTTCAGTGAAAATCATTCTCTTGAAACATTTTAAAAAATATTTTCTAGGTCTTCCCAATCATAGAGATTTGTAAGTGCGTCTTGTGTGCCAAACTCTATGGGACACACTATACATGCATTTTTGTCCCCATGACAACCCTATCAGGTCAATAGATACTAATAAAAGTCCTGTCTGACATGGAGGCCTTCGAGCTTTAGTGAGGTTAAAAAAGATTGGCACAGTGTTCTGGAGCTAATGCATGGCAGAGCTGGGATTCCACCCCAGGCAGTCTCATCCGAGACACTGAGCTGGAACCATGCCCGGGACAGCCCACTGATTCATTATGACTTGTCCTGGGTAGGAAGCTAAGCTAGATAGGGTCATATTTAAGTTTAAGGTATGTTGTCCATTATACAGACTTTGCTGTGGCAGGGACATTGACAGCAAAAGTAGTAACAAGGGAACTTGACCCCCAAACGAAAGAAAGAAAGAAAGAAAGAAAGAAAGAAAGAAAGAAAGAAAGGAGACAGTCTTTTTTGAGAATGACAGAAGCAAGAAGATTCTATTACTGTTCTTGGCTGCAGCTACAAATATCTTATTAGTACACAGAATACTGCTACTGCATTATGTCTTTAAAATTGTTTCAGCCCCAGAATGCACTCTTGGCTGTGATTTAAGGAATGTGACCATAAAGGGAAGCAAAAACAGGTATGAGCAAGAGTCTCTGGTGTTGCCTTTGGCCTAATGTTTGTGGGCAGAGTATGACAAATGTTCTGAGCTGAGACTCACACCTCCCCATTGTTACTGAACAAGATCAGGGTGACTGCTCAGGCCATTTAAAAATGGATATTTCTAGTTAGATTTTCTGTGAATCTAATAAGAAATCAGGGATGCCCAATGAAGAGCCTTAGCAAAGAGAAGAGAGGCCTCGGCGCCCCTTCTTCTGACATAGGCCCCATGCTCTATGACGTAGTTAAGGTACTTGACATGAAGAGGGGATGGTATTAGAAACTGGCCCAGAGGTCCCGTACAGTTGAGGAAAGTTATACCTCAGAGCAGTGTCCCATAAGAAAGATTGTATTTTGGCGGGCTCAAATGGACTTAGGGATATATGAAGAGAGACTATTAAATGAATAATGAACACTGCAGTGTATTTGGCTCTTCTACCAGAAGTGTTAATTCCTCTTGTGTATTCTTTTTTTTTTTTTTTTTTTTTTTTTTAGAGTTGTGCTCTGTCGCCCAGGCTGGAGTGAAGTGACATGGTCTCCGCTCACTGCAACCTCCACCTCCCGGGTTCACACCATTCTCCTGCCTCAGCCTCCCGAGAAGCTGGGACTGCAGGCACCTGCCACTACGGCTGGCTAATTTTTTTGTATTTTTAGTAGAGACAGGGTTTCACTGTGTTAGCCAGGATGGTCTCGATCTCCTGACCTTGTGATCTGCCCACCTCGGCCTCCCAAAGTGCTGGGATTACAGGTGTGAGCCACTGTGCCTGGCCCCCCTTGTGTATTCTTTTTATGGCATTTATCCTACATATTGTTTTGTGTAGGAGCATGGCATGGATCATGGAGCATTAGAATAAAGTATATCTTGGACAGTATCAGGTATCTCAGTCCCATCCCTGCCTCTCATTATCTTGATTTTTTGAGTGCAGCCTGGATTTTGTTCTTGGCTTTTAAAATTTTGACACCCCCACCCCACAACAATTCCAGAAGATAGAACTTGCATTTCTTAAAGTAAAAGTGGCTTCAGAAGTTTTATTAGGGTGAAAAATGATAAAATGGGGAATTTGTTGCAATGGCAGTGGGTGGTAGGTGAGAGACAGTAATAAGAATGCAAGTATGGGCCTGGCGCGGTGGCTCACGCCTATAATCCCAGCACTTTGGGAGGCTGAGGCGGGTGGATCACCTGAGGTCAGGAATTCAAGACCAGCCTGGCCAACATGGTGAAACCCCATCTCTACTAAAAATGAAAAAATTAGCTGGGCGTGGTGGCAGGCGCCTGTAATCCCAGCTACTTGGGAGGCTGAGGCAGGAGAATCCCATGAACCTGGGAGGTGGAGGTTGCAGTGAGCCAAGATCATGCCATTGCACTCCAGCCTGGGATACAACAGCGAGACTTTGTAAAAAAAAAAAAAAAAAAAATGTAAGTATGCAAGTGTAAAAGTGGTATCCAAATTATGATTTGAAAAAATTCTTAAGATTAGAATAAGAATGTTTGTTTTAAATGTTTGGGGCTTATGTTAATGATGTTCTTTCCAGGAAAAACAAGGAACATGGTTCTTCCCTTTAGAAATCATAACTTGCAGCCACATAGCAATCCCTAGAGGGAAGCTGAGAGGTAAGATGATCTTGGCAGGCTGGACTGTTTTTGTTGAGAACTTGTTAAAGGACATTCCACATGCAGCACTTAGAGGTCCATAGTTACGTGGGCCTGGAGTTGCAAAGAATACGGAGGGTTAAAGTTAGCTGTCAAATGTCAGACATCTAAACCAGGATTTCTCAACATTGGCACTCTTGACATTTTGGGCCACTTAATTTTTCATTAAGGGTGGCTGTCCCGTGAATTGTAGGATGTTTCAAGGGATCCATGGCTTCTGCACACTAGATACTAGCAGCATCTCCCAAGTCATAACAATAAAAAATGTCTCCAGATGTTGCCAGATGAGCCCTTGAGGCGGGAGCAAAATCGTGCCAACCTCTTTTATCCAATTGAGAAACACTGACCTAAACAGTATGCATATACCTTGGCAGGAGAAGTAGAAATGTTATGAATGTTTGCTTGTTTTGCTAAGACATTCAATAGTATCAGTCACAAAGATATATTCGAATTACACGAGGCTGGGATTCACAGACCACTTTCTAGATGTTAATTGGAGGATGAAGTATCCAGGTGGTCCTTGCTTCTGTCATGCATAGTTGTTTCTGATCATACAGCTCAAAAGGAAAATGGCTTAACGTGACCTAGATAAGAGAGAATTCATAGTCCAAGTCTCCTATAAGCAAATAATATACAGTCTACAAAAAAGTTATGTCATAAAACTTATGCTTATGTTTGCCTCAGGGAAGATGAAATAGATATCCTTTTTCTCTATTCTTCCTGCTTAGTAAAACTAACTATAAACCCTGAACATTGTATATAAAACAAATATCAGAAGACTCCAAAACATGAATAGCAGAAGACAGCACATCTAGGGACTTTGGGACACAAGGAATGACCTGGTGGTGAATTCTCTGACTTTTCTTTTTTCCTAGTTTCTCCCAGACTTGTAGCTAAAGAAGCTAGTAACATACGTAGGAATGCCAATGGTTACAGCTAGAAAAAGCTGCAACAAAAGCCTGCTCTTTAGCCAAAAGATCAGGAAAGGGGCAGCCTAGCAAGACAAAAAGTTTTTAGACAATAACTGTGTTACTCTGGCTAAATACTGCAGAAAAACCTGTGGCCCCACTCCCACCCCACCCATCAAGCCTGGATGGGGAGCCTGTATTTCTGATGTAATTTGGATATTTGTCCACACTCAAATCTTATGTCGAATTATAATCTTCAGTGCTGCAGATGGGGCCTGGTGGGAGGTGTTTGGGCCATGGTGGGATCCCCCATGGCTTGGTGCTCTCTTTGCAATAGTGAGAGAGTTCTTGCAAGATCTGGCCATTTAAAAATGTGTGGCCCTTCCCCGCCACTCTCTCTTGCTCCTGCTTTCATCCTGTGAAGTGCCTGCTCCCGCTTTGCCTTCCACCATGATTTTTAGCTTCCTGAGGCCTCCCCAGAAGGTGACGCCAGAGCTGTGCATCCCGTAGAACCTGTAGAACCATGAGCCAATTAAACCTCTTTTCTTTATAAATTACCAAGTCTCTGTTTTTTTAAAATTGTATTAAATCTTTAATTTTTATTATTATACTTTAAGTTCTGGGATATATGTGCAGGGTTGTTACATAAGTATATAAGTGCCATGGTGGTTTGCTGTACCCATCAACCCGTCATCTGCATTAGGTATTTCTCCTAATGCTATCCCTCCCCCAGCTCCCCACCCCACGACAGGCCCCGGTGTGTGATGTCCCTCTCCCTTGTCCATGTGTTCTCATTGTTCAACTCCCACTTATGAGAACATGTGGTGTTTGGTTTTCTGTTCCTGTGTTAGTTTGCTGAGAATGATGGTTTCCAGTTTCATCCACGTCTCTGCAAAGGACACGAACTCATTCTTTTTTTATGGCTGCATAGTATTCCATGGTGTATATGTGCCACATTTTCTTTATCCAGTCTATCACTGATGGGCATTTGGGTTGGTCCCAAGTATTTGCTATTGTGAATAGTGCTGCAATAAACATACATGTGCATGTGTCTTTATAGTAGAAGGATTTATAATCTTTTGGGTATATACCCAATAATGGGATCACTGGGTCAAATGGTATATCTAGTTCTAGATCCTTGAGGAATTGCCACACTGTCTTCCACAATGGTTGAACTAATTTACACTCTCACCAACAGTGTGAAAGCATTCCTATTTCTCCACATCCTCTCCAGCATCTGTTGATTCCTGACTTTTTGTTTTGCTTTGTTTTATTTTGAGATGGAGTTTCGCTCTTGTTGCCCAGGCAGGAGTGCAATGGTGTGATCTCAGCTCATTGCAACCTCCACCTCCCAGGTTTAAGCAATTCTCTTGCCTCAGCCCCCCGAGTAGCTGGAATTGCAGGCGTGTGCCACCACGCCCGGCTAACTTTGTATTTTTAGTAGAGATGGATTTTACCATGTTGATCAGGCTAGTCTTGAACTCTTGAACTCAGGTGATCCGCCCACCTTGGCCTTCCAAAGTGCTGGGATGAAAGGCATGAACCACTGTGCCTGGCCTGTTTCCTGACATTTTAATGATTGTCCTTCTAACTGACTTGAGATGGTATCTCATCATGGTTTTGATTTGCATTTCTCTAATGACCAGTGATGATGAGCTTTTTTTCATATGTTTATTGGCCGCATAAATGTCTTCTTTTGAGAACTGTCTGTTCATATCCTTCACCCACTTTTTGATGGGATTGTTTTTTTCATGTAAATTTATTTAAGTTCCTTGTGGATTCTGGATATTAGCCCTTTGTAAGATGGATAGATTGCAAAATTTTTCTCCGATTCTGTAGGTTGCCTGTTCATTCTGATGATAGTTTGTTTTGCTGTGCAGAAGCTTTTTAGTGTAATTAGAATCCAACTGTCAATTTTGACTTTTGTTGCCATTGCTTTTGGTGTTTCAGTCATGAAGTCTTTGCCAATGCCTGTGCCCTGAATGGTATTGCCTAGGTTTTCTACTAGGGTTTTTATAGTTTTTGGTTTTATGTTTAAGCCTTTAATCCATCTTGAGTTAATTTTTGTGTGAGGTGTAAGGAAGGAGTCCAGTTTCAGTTTTCTGCATATGGCTAGCCAGTTTTCCCAGCCCCATTTATTAAATAGGAAATCCTTTTTCCATTGCTTTTGTCAGGTTTGTCAAAGGTCAGATGGTTGTAGATGTGTGGTGTTATTTCTGAGGCCTCTGCTCTGTTCCATTGGTTTTTATACCTGTTTTGGTACTAGTACCATGCTGTTTTGGTTACTGTAGCCTTGTAGTATAGTTTGAAGTCAGGTAGCATGATGCTTCCAGCTTTATTCTTTTTGCTTAGGATTGTCTTGGCTATATGGGCTCTTTTTTGGTTCCATATGAAATTTAAAGTAGTTTTTTCTAATTTTTTGAAGAAAGTCAATGGTAGCTTGATGGGGATAGCATTGAATCCATAAATTACTTTGGGCAGTATGGCCATTTTCACGATATTGATTCTTCCTATCCATGAGCATGGAATATTTTTCCATTTGTTTATGTTCTCTCATATTTACTTGAGCAGTGGTGTGTAGTTCTCCTTGAAGCGGTCCTTTACATCCCTTGTAAGTTGTATTCCTAGGTATTTTTTTCTCTTTGTAGCATTTGTGAATGGGAGTTCATTCATGATTTGGCTCTCTGTTTGTTATTATTGGTGTATAGGAATGCTTGTGATTTTTGCACATTGATTTTGTATCCTGATACTTTGCTGAAATTGCTTGTCAACTTAAGGAGATTTTGGGCTGAGATGATGGGGTTTTCTAAATATACAGTCATGTCATTTGCAAACAGAGACAATTTGACTTCCTCACTTCCTATTTGAATACCTTTTATTTCTTTCTCTTGCCTGATTGCCCTGGGCAGAAATTCCAATACTATGTTGAGTAGGAGCGGTGAGAGAAGGCATCCTTGTCTTTTGCTAGTTTTCAAAGGGAATGCTTCCAGCTTTTGCCCATTCAGTATGATATTGGCTGTGGACTTGTCATAAATAGCTCTTATTATTTTGAGATACGTTTCATCAATACCTAGTTTATAGAGAGCTTTTAGCATGAAGGACTGTTGAATTTTATTGAAGGCCTTTTCTGCATGTATTGAAATGATTATGTGGTTTTTGTTGTTGGTTCTGTTTATGTGATGGATTACATTTATTGATTTGAGTATGTTGAACCAGCCTTGCATCCCAGGGATGAAGCCAACTCAATCATGGTAGATAAGCTTTTTGATGTGCTGCTGGACTCAGTTTGTTAATCTTTTCAGAAAACTTGTACCTGGATTCATTGATTTTTTTGAAGGGTTTTTCGTGTCTCTACCTCCTTCAGTTCTGATCTCAGCTTAGTTATTTCTTGTCGTCTGCTAGCTTTTAAGTTTGCTTGCCCTTGCTTCTCTAGTTCTTTTAACTGTGATGTTCTGTAGATGTCTATTAGGTTCGCTTGGTCCAGAGCTGAGTTCAAGTCCTGAATATCCTTGGTGATTTTTTAATCTTGTTGATGTGTCTAATATTTACAGTGGCATGTTAAAGTCTCCCACTATTATTGTGTGGTTGTCTAAGTGTTTTTGTAGGTCTCTAAGAACTTGCTTTATGAATCTGGGTGCTCTTGTATTGGGTGCTTATGTATTTAGAATAGTTAGCTCTTCTTGTTGCATTGATTCCTTTACCATTATGTAATGGCCTTCTTTGTCTTTTTTGATCTTTGTTGGTTTAAAGTCTGTTTTATCAGAGATTAGGATTGCAACCCCTGGTTCTTTTTTTTTTTTTCTTTCCATTTGCTTGGTATATATTCCTCCATCCCTTTATTTTGAGCCTATATGTGTCTTTACACATGAAATGGGTTTTCTGAATACAGCATATTGATGGGTCTTGACTCTTTATCCATTTTGCCATTCTGTGTGTTTTAATTGGGGCATTTAGCCCATTTACATTTAAGGTTAATATTGTTATGTGTGAATTTGATCCTGTCATTGCCATCTAGATGGTTATTTTGCCGGTTAATTGATGTGGTTTCTTCATAGTGCTGATGGTCTTTACAATTTGGTATGTTTTTACAGTGACTGGTACTGGCTTTTCCTTTCCATATTTAGTGCTTCCTTTAGGAGCTCTTGTAAGGCAGGCCTGGTGGTGACAAAATCTCTCAGCATTTACTTGTCTGTAGAGGATTTTATTTCTCCTTCACTTATGAAGCTTAGTTTGGCTGGATATGAAATTCTGGGTTGAAAATTCTTTTCCTTAAGAATGTTGAATATTGGCCCCCACTCTCTTCTGGCTTGTAGAGTTTCTGCTGAGAGATCCACTATTAGTCTGATGGGCTTCCCTTTGTGGGTAACCCAACCTTTCTCTCTGGCTGCCCTTAACATTTTTCCCTTCATTTCAACCTTGATGAACCTGATGATTATGTGTGTTGGGGTTGCTCTTCTCAAGGCATATCTTTGTGATGTTCTCTAGATTTTCTGAATTTGAATTTTGGCCTGTCTTGCTAGGTTGGGGAATTTCTCCTGGATAATACCGTGAAGAGTGTTTTCCAACTTGGTTCTATTCTCTCCGTCACTTTCAGGTGCATCAATCAAACATAGATTTGGTCTTTTCACATAGTCCCATATTTCTTGGAGGCTTTGTTCTTTCCTTTTCATTCTTTTTTTCTCTAATCTTGTCTTGTTGCTTTATTTCATTAAGTTGATCTTCAATCTCTGATATCCTTTCTTCCACTTGATCAATTCGGGTATTGATACTTGCGTATGCTTCATGAAGTTCTCTTGTTGTGTTTTTCAGCTTCATCAGGTCATTTATGCTCTTCTCTAAACTGGTTGTTCTAGTTAGGAATTCCTCTAACCTTTTTTCAATATCCTTAGCTTCCTTACTTTGGGTTAGAACATGTTCGTTCCCACTTTCTGAAGCCTACTTCTGTCAGTTGGTCAAGCTCATTATTCTCCATCCAGTTTTGTTCCCTTGATGGCAAGGAATTATGATCCTTTGGAGGAGAAGAGGCATTCTGGTTTTTGAAATTTCAGCCTTTTTGTGCTGGTTTTTCCTCATCTTCTTGGATTTTTCTGCCTTTGATCTTTGACGTTGGTGCCCTTTGCATGGGGTTTTTGTGTGGACATCCTTTTGGTTGATGTTGATGCTATTCTTTTCTGTTTGTTAGTTTCCCTTGAAACAGTCAAGGCTCTCTGCTGCAGGTCTGCTGGAGTTTGCTGGAGATCCACTCCAGATCCAGTTTGCCTGGGTATCACCAGTGGAGGCTGCAGAACAGAAAGATTGCTGCCTTTCCTTCCTCTGGCAGCTTTGTCCCAGAGGTGCATCTGCCAGATGCCAGCTGGAGCTCTCCTGTATGACATGTCTGTTTACCCCTGCTTGGAGGTGTCATGCAGTCAGGAGGCACAGGGGTCAGGGACCCACTTGAGGAGGCTGTCTGTCTCTTGGCAGAGCTGGTGTGCTGTACTGGGAGATCTGCTGCTCTCCTCTCTTCAGAGTCAGCAGGAAGGAAGGTTTAAGTCTGTCAAGCTGTGGCCACAGCCGCCCCTTCCACCAGGTGCTCTGTCCCAGAGAGATGGGAGTTTTATCTATAAGCCCCTGACTGGTGCTGCTGCCTTTTTTTCAGAGATGCCCTGCCCAGAGAGGAGGAATCTAGAGAGGCAGTCTGGCTATAGCGGAGCTGCTGTGGGCTCCTCCCAGTTCGAACTTCCAAGCGACTTTGTTTACACTTTGAGGGGAAAGCTGCCTACTCAAGACTCAGTGCCTTAGTAAGGGCGGACAACCCCCCCTCCTCTCCCCCACCAACCTTGAGTGTCCCAGGTTGACTTCAGACTGCTGTGCTGGCAGCGAGAATTTTAAGCCAGTGGACCTTAGCTTGCTGGGCTCCGTGGGGATGAGATCCAGTGAGCAAGATCACTTGGCTCCCTGGCTTCAGCCCCCTTTCTAGGGGGGTGAACGGTTCTGTCTCGCTGGTGTTCCAGGTGCCACTGGCGTATTAAATAAAAACTCCTGAAGCTGGCTTGATGTCTGCCCAAATGTCCACCCGGTTTTGTGCGTGAAACCCAAGGCCCTGGTGGTGTAGGCACCTGAGAGAATCTCTTGGTCTGCAGGTTGCGAAGACCATGGGAAAAAGGTAGTATCTGGTCTATAGTGCAACATTCTTCACGGCAGAGTCCCTCGTGGCTTCCCTTGACTAGGGGAGGGAATTTTCCAACCTCTTGCACTTCCCAGGTGAGGCGATGCCCCATCCTGCTTTGGCTGACCCTTTGTGGGCTGCACCCACTGTCTAACCAGTCCCAATGAGATGAGCTGTGTACCTCAGTTGGCAATGCAGAAATCACCTGCCTATTGCATTGATCTTGCTGGGAGCTGCAGACCGCAGCTATTCCTGTTCAGCCATCTTGCCAGCAGGTATTTCTTTATAGCAACACAAGAACAGCCTAATACAATTTCCAATATCAATGGGCTGTGGGATGGAGACAATGGAGTGTCCCCTACCCCTACCCCTTCCCAGTGGGATGGAAACAATGGAGTGTCTAGACTTTCAATACGGTACAGAAGTAAAGAGGCCACCCTCTCCCTCTTCCCTCTGGTGTCAATGGAGGCCATGTGGAGAACAGTAATGAGACACTCCTATTCTTTCCAACTAGGATGGGATCAGCAGAGGCCTAGGGGGAAGCCAGAACTCCTAGTCCCACCATCAAGTAACAAGGAGGCCCCCATCCCTGGTGCCAGTAGAGGCTGAGCGGGAACCTAGACTTCTACCTCCACTTGGCAGTAACAGGGGAAGTGCCTCCCTGCACTGCCTCTGTTAGAGCAGTGTCAGAGAAAGCCAGCTGAAACAGAAAGTCTAAGTAATATCCAGACTCTCATAATATCCAAAATGTCCAGGTTTTAATAGAAAGTCACTCATTATGCCAATATCCAGAAACATCTCAATTTAAAAGAAAAAAAAAGACAGTTAATGGATGCCAAAGTCAAGATGACAGAGATGGTGGAATTATCTAACAAAGATTTTAAACAGTTCCTCCACCAAAACACCTCAGTAAGCAATTATGAATGTACTTGAAACAAATGGAAAAGTAGAAATTCTTAGCAGAAAAGTAGAAAGTCTCAGTAAAGAAATAAAAAATTCAAAGAAGAACCAAAGGAAATTTTAGTACTCGAAAGTACAATAACTGAAATAAAAACTCAACAAATGGGTTCATTAGCTGAATGGAGAAGACAGAGGAAAGAATCAGTGAACTTGGAGAAAAATACAATATACTTGAGCTGCAAACAGACAGTAGACTGAAGGGAAAAAAATGACAGAGCGTTACGGACCTGTGGGACTAAAACAAAAGATATAATTTGGTGTCATCTTAGTCCTGGAAGAAGGGGAAAAAGAGGGCAGGACTGAAAAAGTACAAAAAGAAATAATGGCTAGAAGCTTCCCAAATGTGGCAAGAGACATAAACCTACATATATTCAAGAAGATGCTGAGTGAACTCCAAACCAAAGAAATCCACACTAAAACACATAATAGTAACACTTCTGAAAACTAAAGTCAAAGAAACAAAAATTTAAAGCAGTGAGAGAGAAACAATATGTTAACCAATAGGAGAAAATAATTTGACAGTAGATTTCTCATTGAAAACTATTGTAGTCAGAAGGAATTGACACAGCGTTTTGAAATGCTGAAAGAAAAGAACTATCTACCAGAATTCTATTTCCATTGAAATAATTTCCTAAGAATGAAGGGGAAATCAAGACATCCTCAGATGAAGTTAACTAGGATTTTTTTTCCCCAGCAGTTCTACCCTAGAAGGATGACTAAAGGAAGTTCTCTAAACAGAAAAGATTAGAAAAAAGGATTCTTGGAATCACTAGGAAGAAAGAACATAATAAACAAATCTATGGCTATATGCAATAGACTTTCCTTCTCCTCTTGAGTTTTCTAGATTGTGTTTGATGATTGATGCTAGAATTATAACGCTGTCTGATGCGGTTCTAAATGTAGATAGAGGAAATATTTAAGACTATTATAGATAGAGGAGTTAAAGTGGATATAAAGGGAGGTAAGATTTTCATGTGTCTCTCTAATTGGAACAATTTCCATTCCAGGAGACCATGCTACTGGTACTATCTAGAGAATGTACTATCTAGAGAAATGACTTAAAAAGGTATAAAAAAGATATACAAAGCGATTCACTCAAAAAACAATATAGACACATCAAAATAGAATTCTAAAAAATATTGCTACCCATAGGAAGGCAGGTAAAGGTAGAAAGAAGTCAGGTAAAGGCATAAAGAACAAAAAGAAAACAACAAAAAAATAAAGTGACAGACTTCAATCCTAAGATATCATTAACTGTAAGTGGTCTAAATGTACCAACCTAAAGGCAGAGATTGGCAGGTGGTTTAAAAATATGACTCAATGATATATTGTCTACAAGAAATGTTTTTCCATTATGATATTGGCAGGTTGAAAATAAAGTATGAAAAATATATATTATGCATATATTAGTTGGGAGGAACCAGGAGTGGCTATATTAATACCAGATAAGGTAGACTTCAGAGCAAAGAAAATTACCAGAGACGGCCGGGTGCAGTGGCTCATGCCTGTAATCCCAGCACTTTGGGAGGCTGAGGCGGGTAGATCATCTGAAGTCAGGAGTTTGAGACCAGCCTGATCAACATGGTGAAACCCCGTCTCTACTAAAAGTACAAAAATTAGCCGGGTGTAGTGGTGCATGCCTGTAATCTCCGCTACTCAGGAGACCGAGGCAGGAGAATCGCTTTAACCCAGGAGGTGGAGGTTGCAGTGAGCTGAGATCGTGCCATTGCACTCCAGCCCCTGGCAACAAGAGCAAAATTCCATTTAAAAAAAAAAAATCACCAGAGACAAAGGGGACTTTATAATATTGTAAATGGACCAACACACCAGGAAGACAAATCACAGTTTTAGGCATGTATTTACCAAATAACAGAGCTACAAAATATGTGAAGTAAAAACTGAAAGGAGAGATGGACAAATTGAAAATTCTAGTTAAAAACGCATAACACTCTTCTTTCAGCAATTGGTAGAAAAACTAGACAGAAGATCTCTTAGGATACAGAAGAACTCCAGGACCCTATCAGGCACTAGGCTCTAATCTGCATTTTTAGAATACTTTATCCAACAACGGGAGAATACACATTTTTGTCAACTGCTCATGGATCATATACTAAGATGGACCATATCTTGGACCATAAGATGAACCTCAATACATCTAAAAGAATTGAAACTATATAGAATATATTCTCTGACCCTATGGAGTCAAACTAGAAATTGATAACAAAATGATGATAGGAAAATCCCCAAACACTTGGAAACTAAACAATACAACTCTAAATAATCCATGGGTCAAAGAGGAAGTCTCAGGGAAATTAAAAAAAAAAAATTGCGCTGCATTAAAAAAATGTCAAAATTTGTATACCACAGCTATAGTAATGATGAGGGGAAAATTAATGGCACTAAATGTATACATTAGGAAAGAGAAAAAGCATCAGATCAATTATCTAACTTTCCACCTAATGTTATAATGGCTGATTTACTGAAATAAGTAACATGGTATCCACTGGTAAGAAAATTACATTTAAAGCCATTTGATCCAAGCAAATTTTATTACAGTTATAGAAAAAAACAGATTTCTAAAATTTAATGAAAAGGCAGAGGAAGTAGAATGATTAAAATAATTTTGAAAAAGATTTTGAAAAAGAAAAAAGTGGGAAGTATCAGTGTACTTTATTGCAAGCTTTATTATTTAGGTATAGTAATCAAGACTGTGTGATATTGGGGTGGAGGGAGACAGAGTGGAATAGAGGACACAGAAGTGGAGCCACACAGATATGCCCAGCTGATTTGACAAAGTGCAGAAGCAGTTAACTTCATTTCAACAACTGGTTCTGGAACTAGTAGACATCCACAGGCAAAACAACTATGACGACAACAACAACAACAAACAAAACAAACCAAAACCAAAAAAAAGAAAAAAACCCAAAAACCATAAAACAAAACCACAAGAAAACAACCCACCTCAATCTGTCTCATGGACTTAAATGTGAAACAATAAAACTTTCAGACAAAATCGTAGAAGAAAATCTTCTAAATCTCAACTAAGAGTCCTTAGACTTGACACTAAATGTATGATCCAAAGGAGAAATTGAGACATTGGACTTTACCCAAATTAATTTTTTGTTGCTCTACAAAAGGCCCTCTTAAGAGGATGAAAAGACAAGCTGTGGACTGGGAGGAAATATTTGCAACCACACATTCAGTAAAGGACTGGTATCTTGAATTTATAAAGAACTCTCAAAACTCAACAGTAAAAAGTTCAATTAGAAAATGGACACCAGTGTGGTGGGTCATGCCTGTAGTCCTAGCTACTCACGTGGCTGAGGCAGGAGGATCTCTTGAACCATAGAGTTTCAGGTTACAGTGCGCTGTGATCATGCCATTGCACTCCCACCTGGGCAACAGAGTAAGACTGGGTCTTGAGGGAAAAAAAAGAGAAAAAAATAGGCAAAAGACATGAACAGATATTTCACAAAAGAGGATATACAAATGCCAAATAAGCACATGAAAAAATGTTCAAAATCGTTCATCATTAGGAAAATGCAAATTAAAACCACAATGACATGTCACTGCACAACTACCAGAATGCCTAAAATAATAAAAAAAAGTGACAACATCAGATGCCAACAAGGAGGCAGAGATGCTCGATTACTGATACGTTGTTGGTAGGAATATAAGATGACATGGCCACTCTGGAAAACAGTTTGGCAGTTTCTTAAAAAAGTAAGCATGCTACTACTGTGTGATCTAACAATTGCACTCCTGGGCATTTATTGTCCAGGATAGAAAATTTATGCTTGTACAAAAGTCTGAGACAAATGTTCCTAGCGGCTTTTTTCATAATAACCCCAAACTGTAAACAACTCAGATGTCCTTCGAGGGGTAAATGGGTATCTAACTTAGGAAGAAAAGGAAATGAAGTATTGATACCTGCGACAACATGGATGAATCTGCAGATGATTATGCTGAGGCAATAAAAGCCAATCTCCAAAAGTTAGATACTTTATGATTACATTATATAATGTTCTTTTTTTTCTTTTTTCTTTTTCTTTTTATGTTTTTGAGATGGATTCTTGCTCTGCTGCCCAGGCTGGGATGTAGTGGTGTGGTCTCGGCTCGTTGCAACCTCTGCCTCCCGGGTTCAAGAGGTTTTCCTGCCTCAGCCTCCCGAGTATCTGGGACTACAGGCACTCGCCACCGGCTATGCCCGGCTAATTTTTATATTTTTAGTAGAGACGGGATTTCGCCATGTTGGCTAGGCTGGTTTTGAACTCCTGACCTCAAGTGATCTACCCGCCTTGGCCTCCCAAAGTGCTGGGATTACAGGCGTGAGCCACTGCCCCCGGCCTATATAATATTCTTGAAATGACAAAATTTCAGGAATGGAGAACAAGTTTGTGGTTGCTGGGAGTTAAGGGTGGGTGGGGGTGGGAGGGAAGTGTGTGTGGCTTTAAAAGGGCAACATGAAAAATCCTTGTGGTGGTGGAAATATTTTTGTATCTTGACTGTATCATTGTTGATATCCTGGTTGTGATATTGTATTACAGTTTTGCACAATGGTACTGTTGGCAAAAGCTGATAAAGAGATGTCTGTATTTTTCTTACAACTGAATATAAATCTACAGTCATCATCTCAAAATAAAAACTTTAAAGATGCTAGCAGATTCTTTATAAAAGCCTGTGCCTCTTTTTATAAGTTATAAGAAGACACATATGAAAATAATATATTCTCTTTAAACCCCCAACTTCCCAGACTAACCAATACTTATTGTTGTTTATCCTTCTACACTTCTGAATTCTTAGTACAAATGTATGTGTACATCCATACATACAATACATTTTTCTTTGTAAAAATAAGAACATGCTATACATATTATTCTGCAACTAACTTTTTGATACATATCAAAGAACATACATTGCCATGTATAACTTATGATGTATTCTTTTAAAGAGCTGCATATTGCAGAATTCATAGTATTTAAATGTTTTCTGGCCCTTTGCTTTTCAAATTTCATCTTTTCCTATATTAGGAACACAGTTTTGCTCACTGAAGGTATAAATCAAATAACCTACCAGGATTTGGGCAAAGAAAAGCAATCTGTGTTGTTTGAATGACACCAGTACAATTGGAAGGGACTCATTTGGGCAAATCATTTCTACTCAAAATTACAGACACTTTTATTACACTTTTCTCTTAACATTCCCTTCATGCAGTTCTTTTTCCATCCTCACAGATGTAACAGCTTATGCTAGTACAAATTATGTAATAATTCAGAAGTTTCCTTCTATTGCCAAATTAATTCACAGTTTTTTTCTGTGTAAATGTAAAAGTTCTCACATAACACTTGGATGCTTTCAGTAAATGCAAATGCTATGTATTTAATTTTTATTCATTTTTAAAAAATGGAAAGTGACTGGGTGAGGTGACTCATGCCTGTAATCCCAGCACTTTGGGAGGTCGAGGAGGGAGGATCACTGGAGCTCAGTAGTTTGAGACCAGCCTGGGCAACATGGTGAAATTTGTCTCTACAAGAAGTACAAAAAAAAAAAAAAAAAAATTAGCCAGGCGTGGTGGTGTGCACCTGTAATCTCAGGTACTCGGGAGGTTGAGGCAGGAGAATTGCTTAAACCCAGGAGGTGGAGGTTGCAGTGAGCTGATATTGTGCCACTGCACTCCAGCCTTGGTGACAGAGTGAAACCCTGTCTCAAAAAAAAAAAAAAAAAAAAAAAAAAGAAAGAAAAAAGAAAAAGAAAAGTAAGATATATATATATATAGAGAGAGATATATAGAGATATATAGATATATATAGAGATATATAGAGAGATATATAGCTATATAGAGATATATATATCCCTTTTCTATAATAATATGTACTAGGTCTAATATATATATGTATAAGATCTAAAGGAAAATACCTATTTCTTTAGATGGTTTGATTGTAACAAGGATTTCGAATCAAGTTAGAAGTTGTTTCTTCAAAATAAACTATTCTTTTTCGGATACAGGTGCGGTTTATTTTCCATGAGAGTTTTTTTTTCCCCAAGATTAGAATATAGAGTTACTTGAAAAATGAAATGCTAATTTATTACAGAATGCATATATATTGTTTTCTGTTTCTTAGTACAGATACTACTCAGCAATGATTTTTTTTGGATAATTAAGTCCCTTAATTTAGACTCTAAAGGACAATGGCCAGGTGCATTTGAATTTTGGAACTGATCAATTTCTATGCATACCAGAGTTTAAGATCTGCAGAGGAGATAAAGTGAAGAATTTTTAAATGTTGTTAAAAATAATTGCTTTTTCTGGCTATTTCTGGTACAATTACTTGAATATTTAGGGTAAAAGCATCTCCTCCTAGTCCTCCACGGATTGTTTTTTTAATACATAACTCAATTTCACCTTTGATTTTGTAATGTAGAGGGTTTTTTTGTTTGTTTGGTTTTGTTTTTTGAGATTGAGTTTTGCTCTTGTCGCCCAGGCTGGAGCACAGTGGCACGATCTCAGCTCACTGCAACCTCTGCCTCGTGGGTTCAAGCACTTCTCCTGCCTCAGTCTCCCAAGTAGCTGTGATTATAGGCATGCGCCACCATGCTTGGCTAATTTTTGTGTTTTTAGTAGAGATGGGGTTTCGCCATGTTGCCTAGGCTGGTCTCGAATTCCTGACCTCAGGTGATCTACCTGCTTTGGCCGCCCAAAGTGCTGGAATTACAGGCATGAGCCACTACGCCTGGCCAATGTAGGCATTTTTAATGCTTTTACATTTTAAGGACTGGTCCAAGGCCTTAGAATCTTGCTAAGTGGGAGGTGAGGTGGGCCACAAGCTGACAAGCTGCAGAGTTAAAATTCAGCACTAATCGCTGTCTTGACATTGTAGATTGTTAGTCTACTTTAAGGGTAATTTTTGTGATACCTTCAAGTCATGATTTTCATTTGTTGAGTGTAAAACTACAGGAAAGAACTTAAACAGTTTAAAACAGTTGTTTAACATGTAAACTTGATATTACAGCTTAAAATAATGTAGTTATCTTGACAGCAAATTGAACCAACTAAATATCCCAGTTAGGTTACACATTGACATATTGTACATGGGAAGCTGTTTATTTTTTATTACTGAAAAGTACAGTATTTGGTTGCGATTGAAGTCAGCCATTCTGTAGCTGTAAACAGCCTGAAGCTAGGCAGCTGTATTCTTTACAGTGTTTGTTTTAAAGCAGAATAGGTAAATATGTGGGTTTTAGGGATGGGTAGATAAACAGTTTGACAGTAAAATCAAAATCTTGAGAGCTAGCCAACCACAATCATGTTTAAGCATCTCTGATCCCAAATGAAAATAGTCTAACAGACTGCACAGCACATTTTCTAGTTGTGTTGGATATGTGTTTCATTTTTGGAGGAATATTTTTTTATAAGTACCTGGTTTTCTCAGTTCATTGCTAAGGGTGCTGGATCTTAGTCTCACCATAGTGAAGAAGGATAGCCTGACAAAATTAGTCGTATTTATTATCTTTGTGAGTTTGTATGAACATGGTAGGAAAAGCTTTAAATTTTTAGTCTATCTTATTGAAACTATAAGTAATATGTTCTCATTTAATACATTTTATTTGACATATTTTACTTTGTTTTCTCATTATTTGGAAAAAAAAAAAACTTTCATAGTCATGGTGATAAAATTCCCCATAGTGTTTCTTTACCCTCATTTTTCACTAAAATAGTGTCTAGAGCTGGCAAGTAACCTGATTAATTTTGTATTATCGATAACAAAACTGAGACCCAGTGAGGAAAGTGACTTTCGCGAGGCCATACAGTTGATTAGCATAGTTGAGACTAGGACTATTTAGTTCTTTTGACAGCCAGTCCAGAACTGTTTTTATTCGTATTACATCAGATGTATACGTACATGCAGATGACACTTCGCTTTCTCTCTTTTACTCTATTCCTACCTTCCTTTTTTCCTTTACTGACTTAAGATCTAGATACTCAGGTATCCAGAATTACTTGTCCCTTGATTTCTCTCTCAGATCTCTGCTTTGGTGGGAGGACCATTGCACTTTCCCGTGCTTTGATGGTCCCATAGCCTCCGCTGGTAGCTTCTGAGCCTAGCACACCTGGGCCTGAGGAGGGTCAGCAAGAACCAAGGATTTGCTCATAGAGCCCTGTGGTGTTGGTAGGAATGGTGGGTGTGGGATGAGACTCGGGCTGAGCACCTAAGGTAGCACATTTTGTCATCAGAGTGAAAGAATACAGTTGGGACAATCCGCAGGTGGTGATGACATTTGCAATTGGTTATATGGTCACTAACCAGTTACATTCAGTCAAAACCCACTAATTTTGCCAACTTAAGTTGCTGTTAATATGAATAAAAGATAAAATCTTTATATGCCATCTGTAACAGACTGACCTGCTTTTATTTAATCTTCTTAGCTTTATTATTTTTGAAATCTTTGAACTGTTCTCAAAGTGAATACCTGCAAGTACTTTCTCATCTTAGCCTGATGGGCATGGGTTATGAGTCCCTATCTCTTTTTTTGGAAGAAGAACTACTTTGACTCTTAACAATGGGGATACTTTCTGAGAAATGTGTCATTAGGTGATTTCATCATTGTATGAACATAGTGTACTTACACAAACCTAGGCTAGATGGTATAGCCTACTACACACTTAGGCTGTGTGGTATAGCCTGTTCCTTCTAGACTACAAAGCATGTTACTGTCCTGAATACTCTACCCAACTGTAACATAATAGAAAGTATTTGTGTATCTAAACAATGTAACTAATGTATCTAAACTATGTAAACATAGAAAAGATAGAGTAAAAATGCAGTATAATCTTACAGAATCACTGTCATATATGGGGTCTGTCATTGACTGAAATGTCACTATGTGGCACACAAAATGACATTTGAAATCTCATTATCTGGCTGGGTGTGGTGGCTCACACCTATAATCCCAGCACTTTGGGAGGCCGAGGCAGGGGAATCACTTGAGGTCAGGAGTTTGTGACCAATGTGGCAAAACCTTGTCTTTACTAAAAATAAAACTAGTTGGGTGTGGTGGCTCACTCCTGTAATTCCAGCTACTCAGGAGGCTGAGGCAGGAGAATCACTTGAAGCGGGGAGGTGGAGGTTGCAGTGAGCCGAGATTGCACCATTGCACTCCAGCCTGGGTGACACAGTGAGACTCTGTCTCAAAACAAAACAAAACAAAACAAAAAACAAAAACCCCGAAGCCAAAAGAAAACAAAAACAAACAAAAAAGACGTCTTACTATCTGTGGTGAGTTTTAGGGTCTTGTTGAGAATTTTCAACTTGAGAGAATGGGGTGTGTCTATGGCCTTAGCAGGAATTCCCGAAAGCCAGGAGGAAGAGCCAATGCTTTGGATGTTATTTAAGGAGGGCTACAGGATTGCTATGATCACACGGCTAGCTGTTAATCAGCATACTCATCATCACATTTTTTTCAGTCTTGGTAATAAGTAAAATTCCCTGTACCCTTTACCCTTTCCTCACCCTTTAACGAGGAAGCCTATCTTTTTTAGACCTCACAGATAATACAATAAATAAAATTCCTGTCATTTTCTTGGCTTACTACAAATTTATTAGGCATACAGGAGCAGATTATAATAAAGCCAGACCTCATCATTTCAGCCAAATTTCCCCTCAAGAACATCACTAGTCAAGCTCTTCATCTCTTAATCATTGGAAATAGGGTTATGAAGAAAGGAAAGATTGAGACAGCTGAGACACTTTTCATTGTTCTGATTTCATTATGCTGTCGAGACCTGCCTAGTTTATAGTCTTTGACAATCAATTATTACTCTGGAAAGTGATTATTAAACAGTTTATGGAATTATGGCTTTTTATGCTTGACTGTTCTGTTGCTCTTTAGGGTTAAGTGAAAAGGCTTATTAAATATCCATTTACAATGGAATCTTTGAAAATGTTAAATGGAATGCATAATTCATATCGGCTGTCGCTAGGACAAAGCCAAATTGGTTTAACTAAGTATCAAGTTACAATGAAAGAGGGAGTAAGAGGCAGCCCTAATAGAACTAGTTCAAAGTAGCTAATGGGTCCAGATAATCAGAAAACCCAAAGTAATATTAATAGTGGATTAGACAGGATGAAAGTTTATTTCTGTCTTGTAAAAAACGGTCTTATAAAAAGGATATGTAATACCAATGTGGCGTTCCGTAGGGCCAGGGATCCAGAATCCTGACATTTGAGTGCTCCACTGACTCATCTGCATTCCCAAGGCCACCGTAAGGTCCAACATAGCTGCATCAGTTATCACCTCTGCATTCTGGCCAGCAGGAAGGTTTTACACAAGAAAAGCATGTGTCTGAGATTGCACACCACTTCTGCTTGTATTTAATCTGGCAGAATTTAGCCAGCTACAAAAGAGGATGAAAAATGAAATCACTATCCTGGACAGCCATATGCCATATGCCAAGGTTCACATTATATTACTATGGAAAAGGGTAGAAGAAATAAAGAGGTAGTTTCTGATATGGTCTCTATGGTGATACACCTTGTGTAGAGACTCTTGTGGCCAAAGTGTTATTCACTCTTCCAGCAAAGTTTTTTTTGAGCACCGGCAATATTTAGCCCTGTGCTTGGCACTAAGTATGGAAATATTTTGTTACACGATGGTTTTTAGCTTTGAGGAGTTAGGTAACATATCAAGGGAGCTAGCAGACAATGGAAAAGGGCAGAGAAAGCCCTGCGTTTAGAGTTAGATGACCTAGGTTGGGATCCTTGATTTATGATTTATTTGTTTCTTAAATTATTGGTGCTGCAGTTTTCTTATCTGTTCAATAGGGTTAATAATACTTACCTTGAAATACTGTGAGAATAAAATGTTCTTAAATAAGACAATACATGTTAAACAGGCTGCATTTAAAAAGGCTCTTAGTACATACTACTACGTTGCATCCTAGTAAGGTTGAACCAATTACTTGCCAATTAGTAGGGAGTACAAGTCTGTTTCCCCACATCCTCACCAGCTTTGTGCATTATGGTACTTTTCACTCTTTGCTAATTTGAAAGGCAAATTAGCAGTAGTTTTCCAATACTTCTCAGCTGTGGAAACATTTCTTCAAATGAAATATTCAGTGAAAGTTTAATATCTCAAACATTTAGTAGCATGTCAGCAGTGTCTTAATTAGAAATGGAGGACCTGGTCCTACCTGCTCAATCCAGACTCTCAACAGCACACTCTTACTCTTTGGTCTTTAAAACAATTATTCATTCTTGCAATGTTTTTGGGTGCCTGTTGTATCTGGTGCTATACCAGATGCTTGGAAATGTCAGTAAATAAATGAAATCCTTGCTTACAATCTAGAGGGAGGAGGCAGAGTGTAAAGAAATCAGTAATGTCTTAGGTGGCAATAAGTAACAAAAGGAAGAGTAATTTAGGACAGAGAGATAGAATAATGGGGGAGGGAGAGACAGTTAAATAAGATGATCAGAAAAGGACCATAGGAGAACATGACATTTGAGCAGAAGTCTGAAGGAAGTAAGGGAACAAACCATCACATTCATGTGTGAAGGAGAACATTCCAGGCAGTGAGAGGAGACAGTGCAAGTCTCCAAGGTAGAAATGTTCTGTGATGTTTGAGAAACAACAAGGTGGGGATCTTTGTATGGGGAGTATGATGGCAGATGATGTCACAGAGATAGCCAAGAGCCAGATCAACTGGGGCCAGATCAATACTATCAGACCCAGCACACTTTTCTTACTGGGTATGTTTTGCTCTTTTTAATATTCTGAACAAAATTTATAAATAATTATCTTTTACCTATTCATGCAATGTAAAAATTAATATAACACCCTTTTTGTAACGTACAGGAACAATGAGAGTGATACGTGGTTAAATAAATTACAAATGACTACACCGGAAGAAATATGAAGTTGTTAGCTGCTTTTATCTACCCATAGTGAATCTCTTTGGGTAGGAATATAAGGAACCATGATGTGTATGAAAGACTGGAAAATGAAATAACAGCGCAATTGGCACTATAATACATTAGGATTTATGGTAGCAGACTAGGCATATGTGTATATGATGAGAAAGTGGTAAATAACCTTACATGAAGTTGGAATGTATGCCAAGACCAGTTATAGACTTCTGAAATGGAGAAAATGAGCTAGGCCTCTTTATAAATGTAATGTCAACATAAATCTCTGTTGTGACATTGGACAAAGTGACAAAGTATCAGAAAACCAAACCAAACCAAACAAAACATCTCTCCCATCTTGAAATCTCAACACATCAGAACATATTCAGTTTCTGGTGCTTAAAAGGACTTTGGAAGACATATCTTTCAAAAGATGATGAGACTATAGGGTGGATAGGAAAAAAGAAAGTAATACAAGAAGACATGAAATAGACCTCTGTGGACAATTTCAGGGTAAAACAAAAACAACAGGCCATTCAAAATTAATAATTTCAATATGTAACTTTCCCAATATAAATGTATTATTTTGCTAAAATATTAAAAAATTATATAGATTGGCAATAACATTTATTTTAAAAACTTCATTAATGCAATATTCCTTATTCCCAAATTTTACTTGTCTCTGCTAATTTAATTATGGTTGGTTCTAAGTTTACAAAATGAACTTCATATATTCTTTGTATATATTTGTATATAACTGCTGCTAATGCAGAGTGAAACAGGTGTGTTGTTTTGGTGACTAAACTATTAGCATAGTTGCTATGATTTACACAGTAGTTGCATTTCTGGAAAATACAGAATGGGTTAAATGAGGGATATATTTTTTGTGTTTAAATATATAAAATGGAATTAGATTCCGGCCTCATCTATTTATGAAACTTTTTTTAGCCACATGAAAGTCTTTCAGGACATGTATTTCTTTGTTTTGTGGACTGCCCTGTGAACTGCAGGATGTCTACTATATCCTTGGCTCCTTCTTTCCCACTAAATGCCAATAGCAGTTTGTCATTCTTGCAACCAAAAATGCTGTCTCTCCCATCCACTGGCCAGCAATTTCTAAATGTTCTCTAGGGAGTAGTACTGTCCCTTCTGAGAATCACTGATGTATAGAGTCTTGTAGCCCATGGCAAGAAATATGGATTTCACTCTGAGTGATTGGGGAAGACACTGGAGGGTTTTGAGCAGGGACATGACATGATCTGATCTTGTTTTAAAGGGATTATCTGACTACTGTGTGAACAATACATCATAGGTGGAAAATGGTAAAGGAAGGAAGATATGTTAGGCACCTGTTAAAATAATCCAGGTGAGAGATGATGGTGACTTGGGTCAATCATGGTGACAGTGGGAAGGATGAGAGAAATGGTCACATTCAGCATCTACTTTGAAGGTTGCTTATGGTTTGTATGTGTGTTGCAGGGGTGGAAAGAGAAGAGGAGAGTCAAGGATGACTTTATGGTTTATGGTGTGTGTAGCTAACTGGTAGGATAGTTTCCATTTTCTGAGATGGTGAAAGTCAAGGGTGGGCAGCCCGATTGTGAAGTTGATTTTAGACATGTTAAGTTTGAGGTGCCTAATACACTTTCAAGTGGAGATATCAAATATGCATTCAGTTATAATTCCAGGGTTCAGGTGGGAGGTTAGGGTTAGAGGGATGGGAAGTCATCAGTGATCAGATGGTATTTGAATTCATGAAACTGGAAGAGCTGACCCAGGGCATAAGTGTAGCTAGAAAGCAGAAGAGGCCTAAGGGCCCAAGGACATGCCACTGTTAGAGTTAGAGAGAAGTGGAATGAACGAAAGAAGCTGAGGGGAGCCTGGTATAGGAGAAAAACCAGGAGAATGTGTTTGGTGGAGACCACATGAAAAAATTATTTCAAGAACGATGCAATAACTGTGTCAAATACTGTCAAGTCTAGTAAGATGAAGACTATAAGGTTTAACCATAGCGTTATAACTGTAACATTACTCTCTGTCTCTCTCTCTCATCCCTGCCCATCTTATAGATTTTATTGCTGTTGTACATGGGATGCATTTTGTATTTGCATTTTCAAATTGCTTATTACCATATTGGTTTAAATATGTTGAACTTGTGGAATTTCTTGTTTAATATGGTTGGTGTTTAATGAAAGTGGTGATAGTAGGAGTTCTTGTTTTATCCTTGACTTTAAACCAAAGACTTCTAGAATTTTACCACTAAGTATGTTGTTCACTATAGCTTATGATAGATATTCATTATTAGGTTCACTTCCTTTCTCAGTTTGCTAAGAATTTTTATCATGAATAAGTGTTGAAATTTGTTGAATACTTTTTCTCTTTAATCTGTTATTGTGACCTACTAGTTAATCTGAACTATCCTTGGATTCTGGGAAAAATGTTCTAGGTTACAGTATGTTTCTATACGCTAATGATTTCTATTAGAGTTTTTGCATTTGTCTTCATAGGTGAGATTGAGTTTTCTTTTTTTTCTTCTACTGCATTTGTCCACATTGGTTATCAAAGTTGTACTATCCTCATATGTTGGATGTCTGATTTCTTTTTCTGTTCTCCAGAAACAGTTTGTACAAGAGAGGGATTATATTTTCCTTAAAAGTTTGGTAATTTTCACCTGTAATGTTGTCTGGGCTTGTGTCTTGGGTAAAGAGATTATAAAAAATAATCTTGGTTTCTTTAATAATTACTAATTTGTTCAGGATG
Organism: Papio anubis; assembly: GCF_008728515.1. Classification (NCBI taxonomy): domain Eukaryota; kingdom Metazoa; phylum Chordata; class Mammalia; order Primates; family Cercopithecidae; genus Papio; species Papio anubis. The sequence goes on along the minus strand of NC_044982.1, from coordinate 68,855,946 downwards.
TTAATTCCAACGATCAGTTTTGTGACTCGTGTATTTCTAGATATTCTTTTTATTCATGTTTTCCTACATTCATTATCATGAAGTTATTAATAGATTGTTTCTTGTTATTCTGTGGCTTGACCTTTTGATTTTATAGCTGTAGAGTCTGTCTCAGCATGTAGTGGTTTTGAATCTCCGTTTGTAAACAGAGATGTGCAAGAATCATGTTTATTTATCTACAATTTGGAGATTCACACCTCCCCACGCCCCAGGATATATAGAGTTTCTTAAGATCACACGCCATGCTGGACACCTCTGTTGAGATATCCATACTTCTATCTGATGGTCCACTTAGGTCTTCCCAACATTGGTAGTCCACACAGGTCTCTTCTAAATTGCCCCTGTTCCAATCTCCCTCTACTCTTGGGTGCACAGAAACCATTTTGCTGTTCTCAGGCTAGTCTAGGGCCTGCTAAATTCTGTGAGATGATATAATGCTCCACCTGCCTTGACATTCCGCAGGGCTATTTCTTCTCTGGGATCTTACTGCTTCCTGGAGTCTCCATGAGACGAAGTCCCAGGTCTTTTCTGTTCTTCCTTCCCACAAATGCATCTTCTTTTGTTTCCTTTGGGCTTAGCCCTGGGGAGCTGGGTATAAGCCCCTAGCCCAGGAACCCCACAACATTTATGTTTTCTTCACCTACCTGCCAACTTCCTCTGGGCCAGGAATTTAATTCATTTCTAACTGCAGAGAAAGGAAATGTTACTCAAACTCATTTTGTTTTCTCCCAAATCACTTGTCATTTATTCTTTCTATTCTACCTGGTTCCCAGGTTTTTGAAACCTGAAAGCCAGAAAGAGGATCTTGTCTGTCATTTTATGTTCTGCAGTAGTGCCTTTTACCTGAGGCCATGGTCCCTCAGTGGTCTATGTGGGTAAAGGGAGAATATTGGGTGTGTGAGTTGGAGGGAAACATTGGTGGATATTTCACAACTATCTCTTTAGCTTCTTCATTTGACAGATGGGGAGACGGAGTCTCCGGGAAGTAACTCATTTGCCAAGGCCATGTATAGTTGGTGGTGAAGCAGAGACCAAACTCTAGATACCCTATTACTCCTGTATTCTTTGATGTTATATATTGTCAAACAGTTATTTGAAACCCTTATGGAGTTTAGGTCCTACAATCCCATATATATTTCAAATAGATTTTTAATTACATTGTAACTGCTATCCTTAACAAATGAGTCATCTTTAGATACTGACTTTTCTTGATAATTAGCGATTTAGTATTTTAAGGACAAGTAAGCTTTCTTTTATGCTTAGTCTTTCAGAAGAAACACTTTCTAAAATCTGCTATGCTCGTTCCCCTTTGTGAAAGCAGGTGTTGCTTGTTCCTTCTTGCATTTCCATTACCTGGCACAGGTGTGCCCCTGCAGAGGCGCTAAGTTGATCTTTTCCTTGAGGACAAAGGGCACCATTTTAGATGTGGATCCTCTATGCTCTACTGTGATACAGTGATGGCCCAAGATCTCACTGGGTGAGTGAAGCCTTTGCCCCCACACCCTGCTTTCAGCTGTGTTTTGAATTCTTTTGTTTCTTTTTTTATAATTTTTGTTTCTTCCTCCTCATTAGGCCGACAGTTGGCTCCGTTTTGCAGTCAGTATTTTGGTTTGCTGTAAGTGCCCCTTCTCCCACAGCTCTCATCCTAATATCTTATTCTATTCTGCCCTGGGCTTAGAAACTAGATAAATAAGCTTGGCTACATTGTTTGTAAAGTAAAAGTAAATAGCCTCCAAGGGAGGGCCTCAAAGCTTTCCTATGGGAAAGTGTGTGAGCTTCCTCTGCACCGGCCTTTGCTAACATCTCTTTTGCCTCCTCTAAAACCTTTTTTGCTTACATCCTGCTTCTTGTCTCTGCTAGATCCGTGAGGTCAGGTCTTTGGATGACTGCACAGTGCATAGGTGAAGAATAACAGCTTGTTTATTTTTTTCTTATAAATTGACTCAGAGATACTGTAAAAATATTTTTGCATTTGAATAATCCATATTCTTAGTATAGCGCTATTAACTGGATCCTTTGCAAATCAGAATAAAAAATAACAGCCGTAGAACCACAGAATACCTTTGGGCAATTTGGTTACTTACAATGCAAACTATAACGCTGACCCTGGGGGCTTTTGAACCACAACTGTCAGTTTAAACAAAACTCCAAACCTAATTAAACATTTGTTGGATAGGATGCTAGTTTGAGAACTGGTTGGGCAGCTTTTGAAACTTAATGATGCAGTTCTTCACCAGAAAACATATAGAAGTATTAATACTTGGTACATACATTATTTAAGGCTAACTATAAGGGCTTCATTTCATCACTTTTTAGACAGTGGAGAACAATTTCCTGCACACAAATTAATTGTAGTGTTTGTGAATTTTCTTTTCTTAGTTGTTACATTATAAAATTGAAGTGAAGCTATTTCCCATACCCCCTTGGCCCCCCCTTTCCCTGCTCCTTTTCTTTTTCTTTTTCTAATTCTTCTCTGTCAACACAATTCATATGTTGTTCTTAGATTCCTGTCACTATCCATTTGAATATTTAAATAACCATAGTCAGGCTTTTGAACTTCCACTTGGCTCTTAGAAGAAACTGAATATATGTACTGTATATGATATATATACACACACACACACACATACACACACACACGCACACACACACATATATATGTTTTCATCCATGATTCATTTTTGGGTCATTAATGAAAACAATGAATTTTCCTTTCATAAATATTTATCAAGTACCTTCAAGGTGCCACATATTAGAGATATTTAATCTCCCATATGTACATTGTAATGTATGAAAATAAAAGGAACATTTCTGCATATAAGTTGTTTAGTGTGTCTCAGGTACAGAAGGTGCCAGGCACTGTGGTGCACACCTGTAGTCCCAGCTACTTGGGAGGCTTGAGGCTGGCAGATGCTTGAGGCCAGGAGTTTGAGGCTGCAGTGTGCTGTGATTGCTCCTGTGAGTAGCCACCGCACTCCAGCCCTGGCAACATAGCGAGACCCTGACTCTAAAAATAAAAAAAGTTTAGAGGGCACAAATGGGGCAAAGCCAGGGTGGGATGCAGAGTCTAGAGGGAGATGAAGCTGGAGAGGCAGGCAGTGGTCAACATGTGGCCATGGAAAAGAGTTTAGGTTTGATTCTGATGGCATTGGGCTGCCATTGGAGGATTTGAAGCAGCAAAGTGATGTGATACAACTAAAGTCTTTGACAGATCATTCTGGAGGCAGTGCTCACATGGACTGGTGGGCAGAGGAGTCAGGAGCTGCAGCCTTAATCCAGAAGGAAAGGAAGTATGTCTGAATTCAGGCAGGGCAGTGAGGCTGGAGAGCAGGGTATGGTTAAACAGGACAGCAAGTATTCAGGTGATGGACTCAGCATTAGGTGGTTGAAATGACAGTAAACTATTAGGTTGAACCATATGAAATTGCTGTTTTTATAGGTAAAAAATGATCAGATCAGCAATTTTGTATGGTTTACCTTAATCCATTGCAACAGTTTGAAGAGGGACGGTGAACACCTGATCAGAGAATAATTTACAGTAAGACTGGCTGTGATAGAAAGAAATTGGACTACAGCTGAAAGAGGTTATATAGGGATTTTCTTTTAAATGAATGTTTATATGATGAGAGGAATGATCTAGCAGACAGAGAGAGAGATGGAAGATGCAAGAAGTAGATTTAATTTTTGTTGTTGCTGTTATTATTTTAGTGCTTTATTTTTTGTTATATTTTAACTTTTATTTTGATCAAAGTAATACATGAACATAGTTTAAAAAAATCATATAGTACAACTAGGCTTATTAAAGCAGTTCCTTGTCAAACCTTTTCACACCTCTCATTTGTACTCCCTAAAGACAACCACTTTCCACCCTTTTAGTTATTTCATCTTATATATGCCTTTATATTCTAAATCATATCTTAATGATACTAGTTTCTGACTCCCCTCCTCCCCCATTAGAGAAGATTTGTTGATTCCTATTATGGAATATAATGATTTATTGCTTTTACTAGCAACCACCTCTACCCATGGCACATGCACTTTCCTAGCTTCCCAATAGTAGCTAAGTATAATTTTTGATATCTGCAATATTATATTTAGGTAGATACCACAGGTAACATTTCCTTTCTCAAGTAGCTGCTTTTTCCTACAGTTCATGATTGCAAGCTTTATTTTTTTCATGAAATAATTTTCTATGTGTACATCACTAAGTTATCCCTAAACTCTTTATACACGTGTAAATGTCTTCTTAAAATATTCAGACATGCCAGGTAATCTCTCCTATTCTTTTTTTTTTTTTTGAGACATTCCTCTTGGAACCCTTTGATCTCCTGGTATAATCAGGATTAATGGCCCTCTGGGCTTGCTGTTTAGCAGTGGCCCCGGCCTTTGCCTTCTTCTGTTGATTGGGTTCCATATCTTTCTCTTTCTTAATTTACTAACTCTACCAACAAAGGATACATGGGAAATATATATGACATGACATGATGTGGCTCCTTTTTCGTTTATTTGTGATGGGTCCTGAGTGGCCCTTTCATTCCAACATCCTTCAATTCTGGGAAATTTCCTTTTAAAATATTTTCCCCTTTGTTTTCTCAATTCCTACTTTCTATAACTTCTGTTATTTGGATGTTGGGGGTATGGACTGATTGTCTTATTTTTATATATCTCTCCTATTTTCCTTTTTGTTCCCTCCTCTTCTTTTCTGAGAGGATATTTTCAATTTTATCTTCTTACTTTGCCTCAAAGTATTCATTCCTGCTAGCATGTTTTATGTTTGACCCTTGCTGTCTTCTGCTGTGGTGTGGGAGAGATGTTACTGGACTGCGTGGAGGTGGATCTAGGGAGGCTGTTTTCAGTCCACTTGCACTATCAGTTTTGAAATTAGCTGCCTCCAATTCCTAAATCTTTCTGAGGTCTTATGATATGACTTGTTTTGCTTCTGGGTTTTCATTTTAGTAAAATGTAGTTACATTTCTTAAAGAGTTGTTGATAAAATAATAAAATATTTGCAAGACATTCTCTTGTCAACGTACTCATGTTTGTTGTTTTTAAGGTACACCTTTTTAATGTATTTATACACTGGCAACTTAACTACATGCATTACAATAGTCGGTCACAAGAATAAATAACCATCTTGTAGAATACATTTTGAGGTTCTTACTGTCTATCGAGTCATGTCCAAAGTAAACTTCCTTTTATATATTTGTCCCCAATTAGAAGAGTGTTTGTTTAAAGCAATGTCTTCTTATAGTTAAAGCTTGTCTAAGAAAATTGTTTCTATAGATGCTTAATATAGTTTGCATGTGTGTTCATGCCCAAATCTCATATTGAAATGTAATCCCCAATACTGAAGGTGGGGCCTGTTGTGAGGGGACTGGATCATGGCGGTGGTTTTCTCATGAATGGTTTAGCACCACCCCGCGTGGTACTGTCTTTGAGATAGCGAGTGAGTTATTGTGAGATCTGGTTATTTAAAAATGAGTAGTTTGTAACTCAAAAGATAAATGCTTGAGGGGATGGATACCCCATTTTCCATGATGTGGTTATTTCACATTGCCCCATAAATATATATACCTATGTAACCACAAAAATTTTAAAAATAATGAAAAAAAATTAAAAATATGTAGCACCTAACCCTTCACGCTCTTGCTCCTGCTTTTGGAATACGGTGTGGGTGTTCCCCCTTTGCTTTCTGCCATGATTGGAAGCTTCCTGAAGCCTCCCCAAAAGCAGATGCCACTATGCTTCCTGTACAGCTTGCAGAACCGTGAGCCAATTAAACCTCTGTTCTTATAAATTACCTAGTCTCAGGTATTTCTTTATAGCAATGTGAGAAAGGACTAATACAATGCTTTTTAGAAATCATTTCTTTATAGAAAATATATTAAATGTAGCCTTAAGAAAATAGAAGTTAGAACTGACAGAATTATCACTCCGGGGGTAAGCAGCTCAGGGATAAATTTTTCTCCTTTTTAATTTAATCTCACGTTTTTAAGAGAAAATATGTACTTGATATCCAGACAGAATTCAAATTATTTTAAATAATAGCACTCCCAGAATATGGCCAAGTCAGGTATTTGAATCTTTGAAAAATGTTGTTTTCTAATGCATAAGGGATGATGTTAGGTTTCATAATCAATTTATGTTAATCTGAAGATTATGCTTTCCCATTTATCAATTTGTTCCTTCCATTATTTTTAAATTGATACTAAGTGCATGATTTTAGTACCCTGGGAATGGGTTTGGGAATACTGAGAGGGAGTTATTTTGGCTGCTCTTAGCACGTGCATTACAGTTACTGCCACCTACAGCGCTCGTTCCCCCAGCTGTCAAACTACTTGCTTGTCCAGTGTAGCAGGCCCAGAGATTTTGACACAAAGACTGGAAAAGCAAGAATTATGGCCAAATACCACCCTTGAATTATTATACTCTAAAGATAAATATTTATGATAAAACATAAATTGATAAATATATTTATCTAAATAGAGAAACTACAAAGACCCTAGAAGAAAATCTAGGCAATACCATCAGGACATAGGTATGGGCAAAGATTTCATGATGAAAATGCCAAAAGCAATTGCAACAAAAGCAAACATTGACAAATGGGGTCTAATTAAACTAAACAGCTATTCCACAGCAAAAGAAACTATAATCAGAGTGAACAGATAACCTACAAAATTGGAGAAAATTTTTGCAATCTGTCCATTGACGAAAGTCCAATATCCAGAGCTTGCCAGGAACTTAAATTTACAAGAAAAAAGCAAACAACCCCATTAAAAAGTGAGTGAAGGACATGAACAGACACTTCTCAAAAGAAGACATATTTGTGACCAGCAAACATGTGGAAAAGAGTTCAACATTACTGATTATTAGAGAAATGAAAATCAGAACCACAATGAGATACCATCTTATGCCAGTTAGAATGGCTATTATTAAAAAGTCAAAAAACAACAGATGCTGGAGAGGTTGTGGAGAAAAAGCAATGCTTTTATACTGTTGGCGGGAGTGTAAATTAGTTCAACCATTGTGGAAGACAGGGTGGCAATTCCTCAAAGACCTTGAGGCAGAAATACCATTTGACCTAGCAATCCTATTACGGGATATATACCCAAAAGAATATAAATCATTCTACCATAAAGATACAGGCATGAAAATGTTCACTGCAGCACTATTCACAATAGCAAAGACACGGAATCAACCCAAATGCCCACCAATGATAGACTGAATAAAGAAAATGTGGTATATGTACACCGTGGAATACTATACAGCGATAAAAAGAATGAGATCATCTCCTTTGCAGGGACATGGATGGAGTTGAAAGCCTTTATCCTCAACAAACTAACGCAGGAACAGAAAACCAACACCACATGTTGTCACTGATAAGTGGGAGCTGAATGATGAGAACACAGAGACACACTGAGGGAGAACAACACACAGTGGGGCTGGTCAGTGGGTATGGGGGGAGGGAGAGCACCAAGAAGAACAGCTAATGGGTGCTGGGCTTAATACCTAGGTGATAAGATGATCTGTGCAACAAACCACCATGGCACGTTTACCTATATAACAAACCTGCACGTCCTGCCCATGTACCCATGAACTTAAAATAAAAGTTGAAGGAAAAAAAATGATGAATTAGCAAAATTAACCTTCAGCATCTTGAAGAAAAAGGGCTATGTGAGATGAACATAGGCAAGTTCAGCAGGGCCAAGCTGAGCTTGTGATGAACTGGCTAGTTAATATTTAGGGACCTGTACCTCTCCTTAAGACCAGAATCACACTCTTTGTGATGAGATACTCAAACTCCAGGGCTGCACCGGGAACTGAAACTGACCTTAAAGCAGCTAAATCAAGCTTGTCCTCTCATGCACATGCCAGAGCCTTGATTTAGCATTACTTCTTTCCTGTCTTCTACCTCCAAAATACAGAGTTTACCCTATAGGAGCTAAACGAATATAGGATCACTAAACAACACATGAAATGATTCTAAGAGTAAATTTGATTTTAGATCATCCATCTATATTATACTGCAACTTGCAAAAGCAGTGATTTCCAGTGTTTCAGAGAGACCTTGGGTCCTATGGAGGGGTGAGGGCAGGAATGAGTGGGTAGGCTGTGGTCCTTCCAGCAGCCTCCATCGGCCTTCACCTGATTGCAACATTCCCCATCGATCTACTTTATACACTGGGCCTCCAAGTATGAGTTTACTTGACAGATAGGTCCTACCACTTATAAAAGGTGAAAGTGGCCAGGCTCAGTGGCTTATACCGTAATCCCAGCACTCTGGGTGGTTGAAGTGCAGGGATCACTTGAGCCCAGAAGTTTGAGACCAGCCTGAGCAACATAGTGAGACTCTGTCTCAAAAAAAAAAAAAAAAAAAAAAAGAAAAAGAAAAAGAAAAAAAATGAAAGCCATGGATGTAAAGTATAGTTTTAATATTCTTAATTTTCCAGTGTCATAGCAGTTTCCTGGAGCAATGCAGGGAGAGTGCCTGGTCAGGCCACTGAGGAGATTCCTTGCTTCTCTCAGAGGGTGGCTCTTTTGTCAAACTGCCCATGAACTCCTTTAGGAGAGAAAGGGATGGGAAGTAAGGAAAGATACCCTCAAAACCTGTTTGCTCAATCTGTGAAATTTATCCCCTTTTTGTAACATATTACCTATATCCTTTGAGGGGATAAGTGGGGGAAAGACAATTACCCAACCCTGTCCCGGTAATGTCCACAACAATTCAGGGGTCTCAGGGTTCCAAAGTTACACTGTGGGCTGGGACCAGGGATGCATTTTGACTTTGGTGGGCCTCAGGCACTTTTGCCTTTGGGGGCACTTTTTGCCATAAAAATACTGAAAAAAAAAATTTATTACTATGTTGGTATAAAAGTAAATATTTCCAGGCTGATTTTATTATTATATATTTATTATTACTATATGTATTTTTCTTCTGATTTTTTATTTTTATTTTTTAACTCATCCTCCATTATTGGACATTTATTACATCTAATTTTTTACTTTTATAAACCACGCTGTTTTCTTTTGATTTTAAAAGAAATTAAAAATAAAACATTTTTGTTGGTCCTTAAAATATCACAGGCCCTAGGCACTGTACCTACTGAGTCTACTAGGTAAGTCAAACCTGCTTGGGACAGGGAGATTAGGTTGGGGGAGGAGGACTCCTCTTTGTGTCTTAGTGGGACAGTTTTAAGTTAATTGGTTCTTTCGTATTTCACTTATAGTACCCACATACTCATTTTCTGTTTCCCCGCCCCCTGCCCAGCACATTAATATTATGAATCAGAAGTGAATGTCACGCGGTGGAACTGGAGACAGATCAGAGAGACGGAATCCCATCCTTTCCCAGAAGACTGAGGTTTTCGTATGGGGCTCTGCTCATCAAGCTTAACTTCTTCATTGGTTGGGATGTTTTCCCAAGTGACTCTCCATTACTCATGCAAATGAGATTTTGGAAAGTCTGTCCCATCAGACTTTGTCAGACATGCCCAAACATGTTCAAATCCCAGTTAGACTCAAGACAGGGCTCCCTATATTTCAAAAACGTTAGGGTTATTTTTATTAATCTTTTCCTTTGATCTGTAAGAATACCTTTAAAAGATGAAGAATGAGAATAAGGGGTGTTTATAAGAAGATATTCTTATTTCCACTGTCTGTGCTTTAAGTTAGGCTCTTATCAGCCTTCACTTGGATCCTTACAGTGTCTTCAGGACCAACTTTCAGTTTTTACCCCCACTGAAGTTTATTCACCAGACACTAGTATTAATTTACTTTAAAATTTGGCTAGGGCTGGGCACAGTGGCTCACGCCTGTAATCCCTGCACTTTGGGAGGCCGAGGCAGGCAGATCACAAGGTCAGGAGTTTGAGACCAGCCTGGCCAACATAGTGAAACCCCATCTCTACTAAAAATACAAAAATTAGCCGGGCATGGTGGCACGCGCCTGTAGTCCTAGCTACTTGGGAGGCTGAGGCAGGAGAATTGCTTGAATCTGGGAGGCAGAGGTTGCAGCAAGCTGAGATCGTGCCACTGTATACCAGCCCTGGTGACAGTGTGAGATTTCCTCTTAAAAACAATTTTTTTTGGCTGGATACCTCCTGACTGCAGGATATAGTCTAATTCCAAACTATGGATAGCATAGAGGGTTCTTCATAATTTGACCTTACTAGCATTGTTTTTTTTTCTTTTTCCTTCTAATTTATTCACCAGTTGTATCAGTCGGTTAATGCTATGTAACAAACTCTCAAAACTAAGGGCTTAGTACCAAAAAATATTATTATAGCTCTCACCTTTGTGGATTGGCTGGAGTCAGCTAATCTAGGCTGGGTTTTATTCTGGCTGGAGACTTTAGCTTGGTCAGCTCTGTTCCATGTGGCACATCAAGACCAGGGACCTCCATGCACTTTTATCCCCCTGGAACTAGTGAATTGACTAGGCATGCACTTCTCATAATAACAGAAGAAGTTCAAGAGAGCAACCTGCAAGCTGTTGAGTCCTAGGGTAGGAATTGGTGCATCATTACTTTTGGCCCATTTTACTGGCTAAAGCAATAAAATGAATAAATCCAGAGACACATGGTTACATCCAGAGTCAGGAGGCAGGAAAATAAACTTTGCTTCTTGACGGAAAAAAAACTGCAAAGTCACATGGCAAAAGGTGTGGATAGAGTGAGAGGTGAAAAATTGAGGCCGTTAATACAAAATTTACCACACCAGCCATCCACTGAATTTTAAAATTTCCTGAACACACCATGTCTGTTTATGAAAGGGATGATAAGGACTCATTCCAGGTGACTGAGTCATGAGGAATCTTGGAAAGTTTATTATTGCTAAAAGACTGTTGTGGTGTCTCTTGCTTCTTGGTTCTATGACTTCTTTGGTTCTTTCCTCACTGATTCTGTTAATCCAGACAGCCTTTCCATACCTCCTACATAATAAGAGTCTGTTTCTGATGCTTCCAACTGAAAACCTTGACTGAATACCTTGATAACTTGAATAATCTCATTGCTTCTGCCCAAAGATTGTCTTTCTTGAAAAGTGAGAGAAGGGAAATGAAAGAAGTGAATAATGTGGTAAATGTTTCCACAGCTTCATATAAATGAAATTAATGGATTAATTTCCCTTTTGATGTAGAATCTGGCTGTGAGCAAAACCATGTTAGAGCACCAAATAAGCACACAACCACAGGGCTCATCACTACCCCTTGGAAGTACAGCTGGGGATGAGGAGTGAGGGAGCCAATGTGAAGATGCTTTCCATCCTAACCCTGTTTGAGTACAGTAAGTGGCACATGTGCACCTGCCTCAGGGGAAGAGAAAAGATCTGAAAATCAATCTAAGGAGTGTTTCTCTACTTGCAGTGCTCTTTGTATCCACTGGACACATTTACTTTCTACTTCTCTCTTAAGAACTATTTTAAGGAAGTGCTGCCTTCTATTCTAAATATGATATTCCCTCCCTTGCCCCAACTCCTTGGTACAAGTTTACTTTGTGCTTCTCTTATGACATGCATTATTGTTATTTATCTACACATCAATATATATGTTCATCTAGGCTGTGACTACCTAAGTGATCATAATAGACTTTTGTCTTTCTATTTTTAGTAGGCTGGATCAAATGAATGCTGAATTTGTTTTATAAGACCATAAACAATCTGGAAGCAAGATTATTTATCTTTTGCTTTTTTATCCTTCACATCACCTCATATAATTCCTTGGACTTAGTAGTCACTCTATAAATAAATATTTGTTGAATGATGTAAACAAAAATATGCTTACTCTTGAGGCTCTGAATTTTATTATTGAAGTATTTATTTATGTTATTAAATTCTCTGTGAGATTAGGAGGCTTAAGAGAATATTCTTATGGATTCTTCTGAAAATTTATCATTTCCTCTCCCAGATCCATATGAGAAAAATTTGGAAGAGACGGAATTTAGTATGGAGAAGAGATAACTGATGGCTGATTATTAATGCTCTTTCACAGGTGATACGAATCAATCACTCTTCATCTTAATTAGGGAAGGTATATGTATTCTCTAAAATACAAACATAGGTTAGATGTTATTAAATATAGATTTCTGTTTGTTAGGGGACTTACAGAGTTTCTCTCGTTGGCTTTGTTTAATAATAGGACAAAGAACTATGTTCTTGGTGTGGGCTTATGACAAGTCCTGCCTCTAGAAAGCTCTTTAATTTTCTGTAATTCCATATTTTTCACAAATACTGTAGCAATGATACATGGAATGTGTCTTTCAAAGTTACTGACAATATAGTGAAATGTTAGATGATTAAATATATTTCCTGATATTTGGGATAATTATGTGGGACAAAGGAGGGCATATTAAGTATTACACAGTATGTTTTGTTAACACTTGTACTTTGCATTTTTCCTAAGGATCTAGTACAAACTACCTCACTTTTTTTTTTTTTTTTTTTTTTTTTTTTTGCCTCCTTCTGTTGTCCAGGCTATAGTGCAGTGGTGTAATCTTGGCTCACTGCAACGTCCGCCTCCCAGGTTAGGCAATTCTGGTGCCTCAGCCTTCCAAGTAGCTGAGATTACAGGCGTCCACCATCATGCAGGACTAATTTTTGTATTTTTAGTAGAGATGGGGTTTCACCATGTTGGCCAGACAGGTCTCAAACCCCTGACCTCAAGTGATCCGCCTGCCTCAGCCTCCCAAAGTGCTGGGATTACAGGTGTGAGCCACTGTGCTGAGCCAAACTACCTCACTTTTTAATGGGTTTTGTAAAGCAATAGATACCTTTTAAGAAGGCTAAGAACAATTACACAATAATAGGTAATAATGAAGAAACACATACCCAAATAATAAAAATTATGAGATTTTTGAGATTTTAGGTTCTTTAGGAAATGCCATGAAATATCTGAAGAGCTAGAGTTTTTAAGCCTTTTTAAAGTTATTTATTTCTATGCAACAAATCACCCCAAAATTTAGCAGCTTGAAACAATGAACATTTATTTCACACAGTTTTTGTGGGTAGGGAATCTAGGAGCAACTTATCTATGTAATTCTAACCTGTGGGGTTGTGTCAAGATCTTGTCTGGGGCTGCTATCATTTGAACACTTGATTGAGACTGAGGGATCTGCTCCCAGGATGTCTCAGTCATAAGACTGGCAATTTGGTGCTGGTTGTTGGCAGCAGACCTCCCCATAGGACTGCTTAAGTCTTGTTATCACATGGCAGATGGCTTCCCCTAGAACGAGTCATCTAGAGAGGGCAATGCGGAAGTTGCCATATATATTTTTTTGAAATAGCCACACACTGTAATTTCTGCTATATCTTATTGATTACACAGGTCTGTCCTATTCATTGAGGAGGTGACCATTCAGGAAGTGGGAATCATTGGGGATCATCTTGGACAATGGTTACTAGAGCCATTTTGAAATAAGATCTGCAAGTGGTACTACAAATGATTTGTTGAATGTCAGGATAGGTGAACACATATTAATTTATTGAATTTTATATTAGTTAGTATTAGTTAACATTTTTGAATGGTTTTACAGTAGAAAACATTTGAGAAAATTAACGGAATTTATTATTTGATTCAGGAACAGCAAAAACAGTGTTTTTGAGATGTAGCGTCATTTGAGAAGACATAACAAATATGTTTTCATCCTTCCTCAGTGATATGATTTGGCTCTGTATCTCCACCCAAATCTCATCTTCAATTGTAATCTCACATGTCGAGGGAGTGTCCAGTAATCCCTATGTGTTGAGGAAGGGAAGTGATTGGATTTTGGGGATGGTTCCCTCATTCTGTTTGTGATAGTGAGTGAATTCTTATGAGATCTGATGGTTTTATCAATGTATTTTTTTCCTGTGTGCTCGCACTGTCCTGCTGCCTTGTGAAGAAGGTGCCTGCTTCACCTTCCACCATGCTTGTAAATTTCCTGAGGGCTCCCCAGCCATGCAGAACTGTGAGTCAATTAAATCTCTACAAATTACCCAGTCTTGGGCAGTTCTTTATAGGAGTGTGAAAACAGACTAATACACTCAGTTTGTGTCTTGGGAATTTTAGTTTTATGGAATACTGTTGACTAAATAAACAAAAGAGGTATATGAACTTTCAAAAATCATTGATATAGATGCATAATTATTTTCATGTGGTCTTATATTAAAATATGAGATAAGAACTGCATTTCCCCTCCCTCCATCCCTTGACCCAGAACCCAGCTCTTCTTCACATTTATTTTTCACTAGCATAACTAAAACTGGTGCATTCTCTGATATTTATACTCTTATCCTCATCTCTCTAAATAAATTAGATTCCTATTGAACTTGGAGCCTGTGCATAATAATTACGCTTGATTAAATTTAGTGCTTTGCATTTTGAAAAACATTATTCCTAGTCTGTTGTTTTCATCTCTCTAACTAACTGAAACTTCTTGAGGGAAAGAATTTTGACTTATATTTCTCTTGGATTCCTAGCCCTGGAGTGCTATGGCACAGTGCTGCTTGCATAGCTCGTCATAACTCACTCAACAGTTGGTATGTAATTCAAAGGGATGGTCGTACCTGAAATATCAGATGCTATAACCTAGAATCAGGCATATTAACTTAGATTTCTCCATAGCCTTCTGAAACAAAAAGTCTGGATTTTTTGGTTGTTTTTTCTAGTATGAATGTCAAGGAATAAAGAATGGTGCATTGCTCAACCATAGGCTTTATCATATTCTGGAAATATTTTTTCTGGTTGCATTGCATCTGTTTTGGACGACCTGATTTAAACAAGCTTTTCATGAATGCCTCATTTTTTTTTTTTTTTTCTAAAAGCACTGTAGTTTTCTTTTGTAGGGTAGCTATCAGAGAAGTGATATTATAAAAAGTAGAAATTTTACTTGAAACCCAATAATGTTATGTTTCTGGAACTACTGTAGTTTTTGAACAGGTTTAAGTAATGGATTATGTTCTGTTAGGACTTTGCGCAAAAGATTCTGTACACATTTAGTTATAGATAGTGCCTGTAGCAATTTTGATGTTTAAATTTATATGGCGGCTGTTCAAATTCCATTTTTTTTTTCTTTTACAAATCACATTTTTAGAGCCAAGAGGTCTATGGAATACAGGGTCCCGTCACCCCGAACAGTCATATAAATGTTTAATTTAAAGAGTCACAAGGGGTAAGAATGGATGTCAAGCAGCCCTGATACATTCTTGTGCCTGTAAGGAGGATTCCACAGGCCAGCGCCATCAGGGTTTTGCCTGCAGGAAGCAAGAGAAAGTTAACGCAGATCAGGACATTTTTTCAAGAAAGTCACCTGTGTGCACAAATATTGTTTAGGGCCATACAATGCCTTTTCTTTCCTTCTTTCTAAACCTTGAACTTTACAGTAAGTTATCTAAAGGCAGTGCAGCTTGACTAAGTGCTGATGAAATCATAAAAGGGTATATTTTAGAAACACTCTTTTGGCCCATGCTATTTGGGCCAGTGTCATTTGGGGAGAACCTGGATTGCATGACGAAGAGTAGAGGGCAGCTGCTGTCTCTACTCATTCTTTTAATGATGATTGAGAAAATACTGGGTCTGCCTAACAGGGCACAGGAACACTGCTGCTTCTGTTGCTGTCCATCTGCTTGAAGCAGTTTAGGGGAAAGACCATGTGGTCTGTTTGTTTTGAATACTAAACAGCACCCTTTAAACCTCAAAGCTTTGGTTTCAGTGTCTGAAATTTGGGCATCCTTCGGGTTTTATTGATCCTTCAAGGTCCTTCCAGCTTGGACATTTTGGATTCTGTTACATGCTTTAGGTGGAAACTGCTCTATGAAACACATTAAAAAAAATGTATCCAGGATTGTGAAGCTGGACCGCTTAGAGCTTTATAAATTTTCAATTGTTTGTGGAGTTAAAAAATTTCATTTAATACTTTGGCAGACTTGTGGAGAATGTAGAAATAAACTACTAGTTATAGTTTATAACTCAGGGAGAATGGTAGAATTTATGCACGTTAAACAAAATACTAATTGTATTACTTAAAATTTTTCTTTTTGATCTTTTTTTCTTAGTCCAACATCCAAATTTTCTGATTCAAGTCAATTTTTATGTCTCAGTCAATTGTTTTTTGTTTTCCTCACATTTCCTAAGGCACTGTTTTGCTAGTTTATAATTTTTGTTACTTTTAGGATTTTGTTCCTTGTCTCATTTTCTAAATTTCTGAGTTTGGTTTTGGTGAATTGATTTTCTGTCTGAATAACTCTACAGATTATTCTGGGAATTTTAGGTGTATAGTAGTACCTCTTCAAGTAACAGTTATGTGGTTAGCTCATTTCTTATAATTATGTTCTTTTCTGTTTCATATCTAGAATTTCCAGTATAATGTCAAATTATGATGGTGCCAATAGGGATCCTTTTTTTTTTTTTTAAATTTATTTATTATTATTATACTTTAAGTTGTAGGGTACATGTGCATAACGTACAGGTTTGTTACATATGTATACTTGTGCCATGTTGGTGTGCTGCACCTATCAACTCGTCATTTACATCAGGTATAACTCCCAATGCAATCCCTCCCCCCTCCCCCCTCCCCATGATAGGCCCCGGTGTGTGATGTTCCCCTTCCTGAGTCCAAGTGATCTCATTGTTCAGTTCCCACCTATGAGTGAGAACATGCGGTGTTTGGTTTTCTGTTCTTGTGATAGTTTGCTAAGAATGATGGTTTCCAGCTGCATCCATGTCCCTACAAAGGACGCAAACTCATCCTTTTTTATGGCTGCATAGTATTCCATGGTGTATATGTGCCACATTTTCTTAATCCAATCTGTCACTGATGGACATTTGGGTTGATTCCAAGTCTTTGCTATTGTGAATAGTGCTGCAATAAACATACGTGTGCATGTGTCTTTATAGCAGGATAATTTATAATCTTTTGGGTATATCCCCAGTAATGGGATGGCTGGGTCATATGGTACATCTAGTTCTAGATCCTTGAGGAATCGCCATACTGTTTTCCATAATGGTTGAACTAGTTTACAATCCCACCAACAGTGTAAAAGTGTTCCTATTTCTCCACATCCTCTCCAGCACCTGTTGTTTCCTGACTTTTGAATGATCGCCATTCTAACTGGTGTGAGATGGTATCTCATTGTGGTTTTGATTTGCATTTCTCTGATGGCCAGTGATCATGAGCATTTTTTCATGTGTCTGTTGGCTGTATGAATGTCTTCTTTTGAGAAATGTCTGTTCATATCCTTTGCCCACTTTTTGATGGGGTTGTTTGTTTTTTCCTTGTAAATTTGTTTGAGTTCTTTGTAGGTTCTGGATATTAGCCCTTTGTCAGATGAGTAGATTGCAAAAATTTTCTCCCATTCTGTAGGTTGCCTGTTCACTCTGATGGTAGTTTCTTTTGCTGTGCAGAAGCTCTTTAGTTTAATGAGATCCCATTTGTCAATTTTGGCTTTTGCTGCTGTTGCTTTTGGTGTTTTAGACATGAAGTCTTTGCCCATGCCTATGTTTTGAATGGTATTACCTAGGTTTTCCTCTAGGATTTTTATGGTATTAAGTCTAACATTTAAGTCTCTAATCCATCTTGAATTAATTTTCGTATAAGGAGTAAGGAAAGGATCCAGTTTCAGCTTTCTACTTATGGCTAGCCAATTTTCCCAGCACCATTTATTAAATAGGGAATCCTGTCCCCATTTCTTGTTTTTCTCAGGTTTGTCAAAGATCAGATGGCTGTAGATGTGTGGTATTATTTCTGAGGACTCTGTTCTGTTCCATTGGTCTATATCTCTGTTTTGGTACCAGTACCATGCTGTTTTGGTTACTGTAGCCTTGTAGTATAGTTTGAAGTCAGGTAGCGTGATGCCTCCAGCTTTGTTCTTTTGACTTAGGATTGTCTTGGAGATGCGGGCTCTTTTTTGGTTCCATATGAACTTTAAAGCAGTTTTTTCCAATTCTATGAAGAAACTCAGTGGTAGCTTGATGGGGATGGCATTGAATCTATAAATTACCTTGGGCAGTATGGCCATTTTCACGATATTGATTCTTCCTATCCATGAGCATGGTATGTTCTTCCATTTGTTTGTGTCCTCTTTTATTTCACTGAGCAGTGGTTTGTAGTTCTCCTTGAAGAGGTCCTTTACATCCCTTGTAAGTTGGATTCCTAGGTATTTGATTCTCTTTGAAGCAATTGTGAATGGAAGTTCATTCGTGATTTGGCTCTCTGTTTGTCTGTTACTGGTGTATAAGAATGCTTGTGATTTTTGCACGTTAATTTTGTATCCTGAGACTTTGCTGAAGTTGCTTATCAGCTTAAGGAGATTTTGGGCTGAGACAATGGGGTATTCCAAATATACAATCATGTCATCTGCAAAGAGAGACAATTTGATTTCTTCTTTTCCTAAGTGAATACCCTTTATTTCTTTCTCTTGCCTAATTGCCCTAGCCAGAACTTCCAACACTATGTTGAATAGGAGTGGTGAGAGAGGGCATCCCTGTCTTGTGCCAGTTTTCAAAGGGAATTTTTCCAGTTTTTGCCCATTCAGTATGATATTGGCTGTGGGTTTGTCATAAATAGCTCTTATGATTTTGAGGTACGTTCCATCAATACCGAATTTATTGAGCGTTTTTAGCATGAAGGGCTGTTTAATTTTGTCAAAAGCCTTTTCTGCATCTATTGAGATAATCATGTGGTTCTTGTCTTTGGTTCTGTTTATATGCTGGATTATGTTTATTGATTTGCGAATGTTGAACCAGCCTTGCATCCCAGGGATGAAGCCCACTTGATCATGGTGGATAAGCTTTTTGATGTGTTGCTGAATCCGGTTTGCCAGTATTTTATAGAGGATTTTTGCATCGATGTTCATCAGGGATATTGGTCTAAAATTCTCTTTTTTTGTTGTGTCTCTGCCAGGCTTTGGTATCAGGATGATGTTGGCCTCATAAAATGAGTTAGGGAGGATTCCCTCTTTTTCTATTGATTGGAATAGTTTCAGAAGGAATGGTACCAACTCCTCCTTATACCTCTGGTAGAATTCAGCTGTGAATCCATCTGGTCCTGGACTTTTTTTGGTTGGTAGGCTATTAATTATTGCCTCAATTTCAGAGCCTACTATTGGTCTATTCAGGGATTCAACTTCTTCCTGGTTTAGTCTTGGAAGAGTGTAAGTGTCCAGGAAATTATCCATTTCTTCTAGATTTTCCAGTTTATTTGCGTAGAGGTGTTTATAGTATTCTCTGATGGTAGTTTGTATTTCTGTGGGGTCGGTGGTGATATCCCCTTTATCATTTTTAATTGCGTCGATTTGATTCTTCTCTCTTTTCTTCTTTATTAGTCTTGCTAGTGGTCTGTCAATTTTGTTGATCTTTTCAAAAAACCAACTCCTGGATTCATTGATCTTTTGGAGGGTTTTTTGTGTCTCTATCTCCTTCAGTTCTGCTCTGATCTTAGTTATTTCTTGCCTTCTGCTAGCTTTCGAATGTGTTTGCTCTTGCTTCTCTAGTTCTTTTAATTGCGATGTTAGAGTGTCAATTTTTGATCTTTCCTGCTTTCTCTTGTGGGCATTTAGTGCTATAAATTTCCCTCTACACACTGCTTTAAATGTGTCCCAGAGATTCTGGTATGTTGTATCTTTGTTCTCATTGGTTTCAAAGAACATCTTTATTTTTGCCTTCATTTCGTTATGTACTCAGTAGTCATTCAGGAGCAGGTTGTTCAGTTTCCATGTAGTTGAGCGGTTTTGATTGAGTTTCTTAGTCCTGAGTTCTAGTTTGATTGCACTGTGGTCTGAGAGACAGTTTGTTATAATTTCTGTTCTTGTATATTTGCTGAGGAGTGCTTTACTTCCAATTACGTGGTCAATTTTGGAGTAAGTACGATGTGGTGCTGAGAAGAATGTATATTCTGTTGATTTGGGGTGGAGAGTTCTGTAGATGTCTATTAGGTCTGCTTGCTGCAGAGATGAGTTCAATTCCTGGATATCCTTGTTAACTTTCTGTCTCGTTGATCTGTCTAATGTTGACAGTGGAGTGTTGAAGTCTCCCAGTATTATTGTATGGGAGTCTAAGTCTCTTTGTAAGTCTCTAAGGACTTGCTTTATGAATCTGGGTGCTCCTGTATTGGGTGCATATATATTTAGGATAGTTAGCTCTTCCTGTTGAATTGATCCCTTTACCATTATGTAATGGCCTTCTTTGTCTCTTTTGATCTTTGATGGTTTAAAGTCTGTTTTATCAGAGACTAGTATTGCAACCCCTGCTTTTTTTTGTTCTCCATTTGCTTGGTAAATCTTCCTCCATCCCTTTATTTTGAGCCTATGTATGTCTCTGCATGTGAGATGGGTCTCCTGAATACAGCAGACTGATGGGTCTTGACTCTTTATCCAGTTTGCCAGTCTGTGTCTCTTAATTGGAGCATTTAGTCCATTTACATTTAAGGTTAAGATTGTTATGTGTGAACTTGATCATGCCATTATGATATTAACTGGTTATTTTGCTCGTTAGTTGATGCAGTTTCTTCCTAGCCTCGATGGTCTTTACATTTTGGCATGTTTTTGCAATGGCTGGTACCGGTTGTTCCTTTCCATGTTTACTGCTTCCTTCAAGGTCTCTTGTAAGGCAGGCCTACTGGTGACAAAATCTCTAAGTATTTGCTTATCTGTAAAGGATTTTATTTCTCCTTCACTTATGAAACTTAGTTTGACTGGATATGAAATTCTGGGTTGAAAATTCTTTTCTTTAAGAATGTTGAATATTGGCCCCCACTCTCTTCTGGCTTGGAGAGTTTCTGCCGAGAGATCTGCTGTGAGTCTGATGGGCTTCCCTTTGTGGGTAACCCGACCTTTCTCTCTGGCTGCCCTTAAGATTTTTTCCTTCATTTCAACTTTGGTGAATCTGGCAATTATGTGTCTTGGAGTTGCTCTTCTCGAGGAGTATCTTTGTGGCGTTCTCTGTATTTCCTGGATTTGAATGTTGGCCTGCCCTACTAGGTTGGGGAAGTTCTCCTGGATGATATCCTGAAGAGTTTTTTCCAACTTGGTTCCATTTTCCCCCTCACTTTCAGGCACCCCAATCAGACGTAGATTTGGTCTTTTTACATAATCCCATACTTCTTGCAGGCTTTGTTCATTTCTTTTTCTTCTTTTTTCTTTTGGTTTCTCTTCTCGCTTCATTTCATTCATTTGATCCTCAATCGCTGATACTCTTTCTTCCAGTTGATCGAGTCGGTTACTGAAGCTTGTGCATTTGTCACATATTTCTCATGTCATGGTTTTCATCTCTTTCATTTCATTTATGACCTTCTCTGCATTAATTACTCTAGCCATCAATTCTTCCACTTTTTTTTCAAGATTTTTAGTTTCTTTGCGCTGGGTACGTAATTCCTCCTTTAGCTCTGAGAAATTTGATGGACTGAAGCCTTCTTCTCTCATCTCGTCAAAGTCATTCTCCGTCCAGCTTTGATCCGTTGCTGGCGATGAGCTGCGCTCCTTTGCCGGGGGAGATGCGCTCTTATTTTTTGAATTTCCAGCTTTTCTGCCCTGCTTTTTCCCCATCTTTGTGGTTTTATCTGCCTCTGGTCTTTGATGATGGTGATGTACTGATGGGGTTTTGGTGTAGGTGTCCTTCCTGTTTGATAGTTTTCCTTCTGACAGTCAGGACCCTCAGCTGTAGGTCTGTTGGAGATTGCTTGAGGTCCACTCCAGACCCTGTTTGCCTGGGTATCAGCAGCAGAGGCTGCAGAAGATAGAATATTTCTGAACAGCGAGTGTACCTGTCTGATTCTTGCTTTGGAAGCTTCCTCTCAGGGGTGTACTCCACCCTGTGAGGTGTGGGGTGTCAGACTCCCGCTAGTGGGGGATGTCTCCCAGTTAGGCTACTCAGGGGTCAGGGACCCACTTGAGCAGGCAGTCTGTCCCTTCTCAGATCTCAACCTCCATGTTGGGAGATCCACTGCTCTCTTCAAAGCTGTCAGACAGAGTCGTTTGCGTCTGCAGAGGTTTCTGCTGCGTTTGTTATTGTTTACTGTGCCCTGTCCCCAGAGGTGGAGTCTACAGAGACAGGCAGGTTTCCTTGAGCTGCTGTGAGCTCCACCCAGTTGGAGCTTCCCAGCAGCTTTGTTTACCTACTTAAGCCTCAGCAATGGCGGGCGCCCCTCCCCCAGCCTCGCTGCTGCCTTGCCGGTAGATCACAGACTGCTGTGCTAGCAATGAGGGAGGCTCCATGGGTGTGGGACCCTCCCGGCCAGGTGTGGGATATGATCTCCTGGTGTGCCCGTTTGCTTAAAACGCAGTATTGGGGTGGGAGTTACCCGATTTTCCAGGTGTTGTGTGTCTCAGTTCCCCTGGCTAGGAAAAGGGATTCCCTTCCCCCTTGCACTTCCCAGGTGAGGCAATGCCTCGCCCTGCTTCAGGTCTCGCTGGTCGGGCTGCAGCAGCTGACCAGCACCGATCGTCCAGCACTCCCCAGTGAGATGAACCCAGTACCTCAGTTGAAAATGCAGAAATCACCGGTCTTCTGTGTCGCTCGCGCTGGGAGTTGGAGACTGGAGCTGTTCCTATTCAGCCATCTTGCTCTGCCCCCCCCAGGGATCCTTATTTCTCTTTTTATTTTAACATGAACAAAAACTATTATTATGTATAAGACACTTTCTGTTTGCATATATTTTATCATTCAATCCTCATAATAAGCATATGAGGTATGTGCTAATATTATTCCCATTTTACAAAATTGAGAGGTTGAGTAATTTGCTTGAGAATATCCTAAAGTGACCGAGTCAAGATTTGAAACCAAAACCTGAGCATGTGTGCTCAACCACGTTATCATTCCACCTTCCATGTGATTTTCACTTGAGAGTACCATGAAGATCATTGTGTGTTTGTACATTTGACTTATAAATTAATGGATTTCCTAATGTTGAATAAATCACATTATTTTTACTGTCACATGTTACCTCTACATCCATTTGTGTTTCTTTGCTATTAAACTTTAGATCCAACACTAACAAAATTATTGTAGTCAATAAAACATTTTTTTACATTACGTGTCTTTTTTTTTTTTTTTTTTGAGACAGAGTCTCGCTCTGTTATCAGGCTGAAGTGCAATGGCGAGAGATCTCAGCTCACTGCAACCTCCGCCTCCCTACGTGTCTTTTTTAAATGTCAAGTGTGAAGTTTATTTCTCTGGCTTTACTAGACTATAGACAAACAAAAATAAATCCTTATGTCGTTGGGTTGGGCAATGTAGTAACTATCACGTATAAATTTTACTGCTATATTAGTTAAAAATGTCTAAGGAGCAGGGAAATGATATTTATTGTGTACCTACTATTTTCAAGTGCTCATCATATCCAATTACTTTTTTTTACACTGAGGTGAATTCACATAATGTAAAATTAACCATCTTACAGTACACAATTCGGTGGCATCAACATTTCCAATGTTGAGCAGCCATCACCTTCATTTAATTTCAAAACCATTTCATCCTTCCAAAAGGATACACTATACACATTAAACAGTCATTCGCCATTCTCCATACCCCTCAGGCCCTGGCAACAACAATTTGGCTTTGTTCTCTATAGATTTACCTATTCTGGATGTTTCATATAAATGGAATCATACAATTTATGACCTGTGGTGTCTGACTTCTTTCAATTATATAATGTTTTCAAGATTCATCCAACATCATGGCATACATCAGTACTTCATTACTTTTCTTGGTTGAATGGTATTCTATTGTAGGGATATACCAAATTTTGTTTATTCATTCATCCGTGAGTGGACATTTGGCTTGTTTCCACCTTTTGGCTATTGTGAATAGTGCTGCATCGATGTACAAATATCTACTGAAATACCTACCTTCATTTTTTTTGGGCATTTTCCTAAAAGGGAAATTGCTGGGTCAATTGGTAATAGTATGCAAGTTTTTGAGGAACCTCCAAACCTTTCCACAGTGGCTGCACCATTTTACATTCCTGGTAGCAGCGTACAAGGATTCTAGTTTCTCTGCATCCTAGTAAAGTCTTATTTTCTTTTTCTTTTTCTTTTTTTTTATTGTAGCCATCCTAGTGAGTATAAAGTGGTATCTCACTGTGATTTTGATTTGCGTTTCCCTGATTATTTGTGTTGGTCATCTTTTCATGTGCTTGTTGGCTTTTGTATATCTTCTTTGGAGAAATGTCAAAAATACTTTGCCCATTTTTTGACTATATAGAAATGAAAATTTGTTGTCTATCTCCTGTGATTATATCCTCACTTTCGCCAAATAATTCACAGAGTTTTATAATTCACAACAGAGAATTAGTGCTATGACTTCCAGAATATTCTTCTTGTATGTTAGTGTCAAAACTCTTTCAAAGGAAAGAATACTAGACAATTTTCTGTTGCATGGTGATATTAATGACAGTGACTCTGAGACTAAAAAACTTGCTTTTCTTGTTTGGGAAATGCTTAATTGAGAAATGCCAAAGTTGTTGACACTAAAGAATGATTAGTTAGAGGATCATGGTCAGAGATAGTGGTGGCCAGGACACTTACGACTAGTAGGAAGAGGGAGGGAGTGAAATTCTTGAGCTGAATAATCAGGGTATTTCCTTTGAAGCTTCTTTCTGTTGTTTTTTTCTGCTTTAAAAACTGCTTGTGTTATTGCCAAAGAGTATTATTAACTTCAAAGCCAGGAATCTATTGCCCATTTTTAATTTTTTTGGTCTTTTTGTTGACTTCTAAGACTTTCTTATATATTCCTAATATTAGACCCTTGTCAGGCAAATGATTTACAAATATTTTCTCCCATTCAATGGGTTACATTTTTACTTTCTTCATAGTGTCCTCGATGCACAGAAGTTTTAAATTTGGTAAAATTCAATTTGTCTATTTTTTCTTTGGCTGCTTATGTTTTTGTTGTTATATCTAAGAAGCTATTGCCAAATCCAAGGTCATGAAGATTTATTCATATGTTTTCTTCTAAGAATCTTACAGTTTATAGGTCTTACATTCAGGTATTTGACCCATTTTGAGTTAATTTTTATATATCATACGAGATAGGGGGCCAACTTTATTTTTTTTGCATGTTGATATCCAGTTGCCCCAGCACCATTTGAAGAGTATATTTGTTTCCCATTGACTGTTTTTGGCACCTTTGTCAAAAGTTGATTGACCATGGGTTGGATGAGTTTATTTTTGGACTCTCACATTTATTCCATTGATCTAGATGTCTATCCTTATGTTAGTATCACATGTTTTGATTGTTGTAGTTTGATAGTAAATTTTGAAATAGGTAAGTGTGAGTCCTCCAGTTTTATTTTTCCTTTTCAAGATTGTTTTGCCTATTCAGGGGAACTTTCAATTCCATTGACTTTTAGGATCAGTTTTTCTAGTTTTGAAAAAAAGGCCCTTGGGTTTTTGATAGGGATTGCAAAGAATCTGTAGATAGCTTTGGGGAGTCTTCCCATCTTAACAATATTAAGTCTTTCAATCCATGGACATGGGATGCCTTTCCTTTCATTTAGGACTTCTTTAGTTTCTTTCAGGAATATTTTATAAAAGTTTTGTGCTTTTTTGGTTGAATTTATTTCTAAGTATTTTATTCTCATTTATGGCATTTTAAATGGAATTGTTTTCTTAATTTTGTTTGTAGATTGTTCATTGTTTGGAAATAAAACTTATTTTTATATAATTTCCCTGTACCCTACAACTTTAGTGAATTAGTTTATTAGCTCTAGTAAGTTTTTTTGTATTCTTTATGATTTTCTGTATATGTGTAATCATATTCATTTACAAATAAAGATATTTTTTAGAATTACTGGTTTTTATTATTCTGATGACAGTGAACTTTGGGCAGTGTTCTTTGTGTGTTTCTGCTCAGAGGTCATTGAACTTAGGGGGTTTGTAGTTGTCATGATATTTGGAAAATTTTTGGCCATTTGTGTGTGAATGTTTTCAGTCACTCTCCATATCCCTTTCTGGAGCTCCAATTAAATATATGTTTGACTGAGTATTTGTTCATTTTATTTTAGTTTTCTTTCGCTCTGTGGTTCATTTGGCATGGTTACTGTTGATAAGGCTTCAGGTTAACTGATATTTTCTTCTACAATGTCTTTCTCTTCTGTTAATGCCACTCAGTGAGAATTTTATTTTAGATGATGTATGTTCTATCTATAGATGTCACATTTAATTCTGTTTCTTAAGTTTGCTCCTCTTCTTACTTACATTTTTATTTAATGTTGAACACTTATAATATTTATATTAGAAGTTTAAGATCCTTATTTGATAATTCCTAAATGTATGTCATTTCTGGGTCTTTTTGTATGATTTTCTTTTTGGTTATGTATCACATATTTGTGCTTCTTCATGTGACCAGCAACTTCTGATTGGATGTTGGACATTATGAATTTTGCATTGGGTTTTATTGACTTCCTTTAAAGAGTGTTAGAGTTTGTTATGATAGGCAGTTAAGTTACTTGAAGAGCAGCTTGATTTTTTTCAAGAATTATTTTAAAGCATTGTTAACGTCCACAGAAGTCTTTACTCAAGTGTTAATTTAGCATTACTACTAATGGATGATCCTTTTGGCCTTTATAATGAATGTACCATGTATCTTGCATGTCTGGTGGGAGACCTAATGAATCCCAACCTTGTGTGGGCTCTGGGAATTGTGGCTTACAGCTCCTTGGTAATTGTTTTCTTCCCTGGCAAGGTTTCTTTGTCTAGCCTCATGGGTTTCCCCATTGCATGGGCAGACTTTCAGCCAAAGACTCAAGGACCCTATGCCGATTTCTGGAGCTCTTTGTCTGTGCAGTGCCCTCATCTCCACACTGTTCCTTACAAATTCTAGCCCCTTTGTCCTCCTCTCATCTGATTTCTGTCTCTTCAATTTAGTAAGATACTTGGGCTCTGTTTGGTTTCTGCCTTTTTGTGCCATGTTCTGGAAATTGTGTCAGGCAGAAATCAGGTAATTGTAACTCTTACCTAGTTTCCATTCTCTGTCATCACAGTTCTGCACTGCCTGTTGTCAAATCCTAAAATAGTGCTGTAATATTTTGTCCAGTTTTATAGTTATTTATAACCAGAGGACAGAAGTAGAAGCCAATGGCCTGAATTAGATCCTTTTAATAAAGCAAATAAAAAGTAGAAAAATAAGAGCTTTAAGGTACAATGGGAGTTTGAATCTTGCTGTTGACATTACTAAAAGGCTAGAAGAAAAAGGGACCTTAAAAATTCATGTAGGCCAGGCACAGTGTCTCATGGCTGTGTAATCCTAGCACTTTGGGAGGCCAAGGAGGAAGGATTCCTTAAGACCATGAGGTCAAGATCAGCCTGGGCAATGTAGAGATACCCCATCTCTACAAAAAAGCAAAAACATTAGTTGAGTGTTGTGGCATGCACTTGTAGTCCATGCCACTCAGGAGGCTGAGGTGAGAGGAATGCTTGAGCCCAGAAGTTTGAGGTTATAGGGAGCTGTGATTGCACCACTGCATTCCAGCATGGGTGACAGAGCAAGTCTGTTTCAGAAAAAAGTCATGTTATTGAATGCCTATTTAAAAAGTATTAAGACTGAGGGGAAGGAAAGCAAAATAATGTGCCTGTTGATGCCTGATTTGTGGCTTTACAGTTTGGATGGACAGAACCTGGGTCTCTTTATACCTAGATCATTGTTAGTAATTGGCGTGTACTATCTTCTTGCCATTTCAACTGAGTAGAGAGTATATCATTGCAATTGTCACTAGCTGTGGTAAAAATGATACTAACAGTCCATCCGGTGAGGTTTTAAGCATATTCCTTCTTGCCCTTGGTTGCATTAAATTTTAGTTTTGATTTTATCTTTCTTGTGCAATGTTTTATAGAATCTGACTTAATAGCATTATTTTATAGCATCTGACTTAATATTACCTATCTTGTTAAATCTAAAAATATATTTATAGAGACCAGCAAAAAGCCGTGAAATTGAAAACATAGATAAAAATATTTTATATTTATTTATTTATTTATTTATTTATTTTTTAAACAGTTTCCCTCTTGTTGTCTAGGCTGTAGTGCAATGGCATGATCTCAGCTCACTGCAACCTCTTCCTGCTGGGTTCAAGTGATTCTCCTGCCTCAGCCTCCCAAGTAGCTGGGATTACAGACATGCGCCACCATGTCTGGCTAATTTTGTATTTTTAGTAGAGATGGGGATTTTACTATGTTGGTCAGGCTTGTCTCCAATTCCTGACCTCAGGTGATCCACCCACCTCGGCCTCCCAAAGTGCTGGGATTACAGGCATGAGCCACCACACCCTGCCTTTATTGTTTTTATTTATTTACCATGTGTTATTGACTACTTTATATTTCTCTATTTCTCATTTACTAGCCGAATTGACTAGCATTTTAGTATAATGAATAATGTGCCTCAATGATTTAAAAAATTTGCATCACTTTGCTTCCTTTTCTTATTCAAGGATATTTCTTTAATGGGAAAAATGTACTGCAAAACATCAAGTATGCAAGCAGAAACACCTGAGATACAAGCAGAGCATAGATTTCAGATGGGTGCTGAGGAATCACAAACGGTAAAGCTTTAATAAAAATCCTCCTTGCCTCTGTTAAAGTAACAGCATGCTTTCTGTTGCTTGAATGTTTATATAGAGAGTTAAAAAAATTTCTCTGATGTATTTTAGAAGTGTGTTTACCTGTGAGAACATCTAACTCGATACCACACTGGGAATCTTGGGCCATTTTGGCTCACTGTTGCTGGCTACCATGGACCTTCTGAGCTAAGGCCCCAAACTCTTTTTAGAAGGGGAAGATTTTAACAATTCTGATTTAGAGACATTTAGATCTAGAAGGTAGTTGGATAATTAATTAAAAATTGTTAGCTTCTAAGAAAGCATTACTTTTGTCTGTATTCAGCTAGAAGAATTGTTAAAAGCATTGCGAGGGGAGAATTGGTTGAGAAATGTGGACAGTTGGTGACAGAAATTTGTTGTGGAAATAAATATTTCTTTTTATCCATCATTGGTAAAATAACCATTGGATTCAAAGCAATCTGGAACATATTCCTTGTGAATGGGAAGTGTCTCCCAGTGTATAGAAACTCACATTTACATAGAAAAGTGATAACCTGATGGTTAGTTCCTCTACAAAGAATTCATAAAATGTTACCATTAAATTACAAGCTCCTTTGGTTCCTGAAAATATGACCCCCGCATACATAAAATTGTGATCATATTTCATTTTTAGGTTAGCATATCATGTTCAGAAAGTGCATGGAATTTTTTCTTTTCACAAAAGCTATGAATCCTGTAATGTTAGAGTTACCCCAAATGGTTGAACTCCTAGAGTTTGAGATGCTTTCAGGCCATATCTTTTTCTCCTTTATATTCTTATTACTAGCCTCATGACCCAGCATGAGATGGTACTAGTAGCCCTTTGTAATAGTATGTGAATATATCAATTAGGAAGCCTTACCATATATGCTGTGGACTTAAGACTGACATCTAGGGTAGTTGCCTCTAGTTGACACTGTTTACAAACAGATATCAAACCTTCTGACCTCGACGCCTCTAACAGGTATAGTAAACTGAAAATACAATATCAGTTAGGTTTAGCAAAATAGAAATCTTCATTAATAGAATAAACTTAATACCATTCACTACATTCATGTAAAGTATAAGGAAAGATACCATTTTGAAGGAAAATGTGAAAAAGGCCAACAATCAGGTATCTAGCTTAGATACCATCTTGATTATTTAAAATAAAGAGTTAAACAAAAATATTAATTTATTTGTAATTCTGCTGGAACCATTCCCTAAGCATTGACATTTACAGGCAATCACTGGACCTCTTCTGGCCTCTGGCTTTTTATAAGGAAGCTGACCCACTTCTCTAGAGGTAAAATACTTTTCGACTTGGTACCTGGTCATGGACGCTTCCATCCATCCCTCCTGCCCTCAGACATCAGACTCCATCTTCTTTGGCCTTTGGACTCTTGGACTTACTCTAGTGGTTTGCCGGGGGCTTTTGGGCCTTTGACCACAGACTGAAGGCTGCCTTGTCAGCTTCCCTACCTTTGAAGATTTTGGACTTGGACTGAGTCACTATTGGCTTCATTCTTCCTCAGCTTGCAGAGGACACACACAAAAACTAAATACAAAAAAAAGATATATCCCTTGTAAAGATGTGAGTCAAGCCAATGGAGCGGCTGAATGGCTCCCTGCTAAATATTCAAATGTCCCCCACCCTCTTGCAGTTAGATGGGGTCATGTAGCTGTTTGTGGCCAATGGGGTGCGAAGGAAAGTGATATGGTCACTGTTCTGTGGTGACCATAAAAGCTGTGTTTTGGTGTGAAGGAACTACAACCTGGAAGCAGCCTAGATGGCTGAGCTACCATAAGAAGTATGCCTGCCCTAAAGAGCCACTTTGATTTGTAGTCAACACACTGTCCCAGTGTGTTGAACCACTGTTTTTTTTTGGGGTGGGGGTAGTTGGGCATAGCCTATCCTGATGACCAGTGACAAAAATGAAGCTAAAAAAGTTTAAGTAACTTGGCTAAGGTCAAACATCTATTAATTAACAGATCCCAGATTTGAATTCAGTCCCATTTGGTTAAAAACATGTTCTTAATCTTTCCATAACACCATCCAGTAGCTTTATAAAAGCATGAGCTCCTGCTTGATGACTTGTGATATGGAAAAAAAAAAGAACCAACATGAGTTCAAGATTAAAGTTCTATTTTACAAAATTAAATTTCTTGGTCTAGCTATACCTTCTTGCATAATAAAGAAAATTTCATAGTATTTGGTATTGTATGCCATCTTTTACCCATAACAACTGTGGGGTAGCTGTAGTTTTGAGACAAGGGCTGAGGAAAATAATTTGCCAGCGTTCACATTTTTCTTAAGTCAATTTGAGCTTCTCTTTCTAAATCTTCAGAGGAAACTTATCACCTGTGCTTAGTTTCAAGCGTGCATTTTCATATTCATCTTGTTGTCAGATAGAATCTGTTGCATCGCCGGGCGCGGTGGCTCAAGCCTGTAATCCCAGCACTTTGGGAGGCCGAGGCAGGTGGATCACGAGGTCAGGAGATCGAGACCATCCTGGCTAACATGGTGAAACCCCGTCTCTACTAAAAATACAAAAACTAGCCGGGCGTGGTGGCGGGCGCCTGTAGTCCCAGCTACTCGGAGGCTGAGGCAGGAGAATGGCGTGAACCTGGGAGGCGGAGCTTGCAGTGAGCCGAGATTGCGCCACTGCACTCCAGCCTGGGTGACACAGCGCGAGACTCCGTCTCAAAAAAAACAAAAAAACAAAACAAAACAAAAAGAATCTGTTGCATCACTGAAAAGCCTAGAAGGACCAATTAAAAAAATAAAGCATTCTCGCACATTTACTTTTTCCAACAGAGTATGCATAAGGAACTTCCTGAAGCCATGTCAAGTATTCTCCAGATTGAACAAGAGGATATAGAATGGGGAACCTCAGAAGTTGAAAGCACAGTATTTAAACCTCAGGAAATTTCGCAAGTTCAGCCAGCAGAGGAATTAAGTAAACCTTTGGAAGATGGACAGCCCACAAGTGATTCAAAAGAAGCCAAGCGGGTGTCTTTAACGGTAAGAAACTATTTATGTTGGAAACACCTAAGAGT
This sequence comes from Papio anubis, assembly GCF_008728515.1. NCBI lineage: Eukaryota > Metazoa > Chordata > Mammalia > Primates > Cercopithecidae > Papio > Papio anubis. The sequence continues at coordinate 68,824,335 of NC_044982.1, read as the reverse complement.
TATGAGAATTGAGGATGTGCAGGTGTGAAGAATTGGCCCAGGCAAGGACCAAGGTATGGGGCTGGGGGTGGGGGTGATGGTGTGTTCACTCTGAAAAGGGGGCCTCAGAAGTGCAAGTTGCCCATTTAGGAAAAGATAACATGTTTTTTGAGGATTTCTAGTGTCAACCCTAATTGCAACTCTGGGGAAAGAAAACAGATTTTCAAGGAGGGAAGGAATTTTTAGATCTTTTAGAAATTGGCCAAGAATCTTCTAGTTACCATCTCGAGGAAGTCAGGAATTGTAGTCCAGGAAATAGAACTTGGTGAACTTTATAGCTTTTATAACTTTACCTAATTTAAGTTCATACTAACCCCTGGGTCTTTTTCTACTGTGAGAATCTATTGTTTACATAATTTTTTATCATATTTGCACATCACCCTGCCTTTACAGTAGGGTTTAAGTTTCTTCTTATCCATGGCTTTACTTTCCGAGGTTTTAGTTAGCTGTGGTCAACTGCAGTGTGGAGATAGGTGAATATACGTAGGACAGTAAGATATTTAGAGAGAGAGAGAGAGAGAGACCATATTCACGTAACTTTTATTACAGTATGTTATAATTGTTCTATTGTATTATTAGTTATTGTTGTTAATCTTATACTGTGCTTAATTTATAAATTAAACTTTATCTTCCATACGTATGTATGGGAAAGAGCATAGTATATATAGGGTTCAGTACTATCCAAGGTTTCAAGCATCCACTGGGGTTTGGAACATATGCCTCACAGATAAGGGAGGATTGTTGTATTAATTCTTTTCGTTACTGTGAGTCACTTTTTTTACTTAAATAAATTTATTTAAAAATAGATATATTATTAGCATTTAAAAAAAGGCCCTTTTCCTTGAACCACAGCATGTCATCTTGATTATCAACAGAAATCCTCTCCCAAACTGATTCAGATGGATGCCCCTTCTTGGGTAAACAGCCTTTCTGGTCAGTTCTTCTACTTCTGCGCCTCCCCTCCCCACCAATGATTATGTTCCTACTACGGTTCACTGAGGTCAACTGGCAATTACTCGTTCTTCAATTTTTGCTGGAGACTCCCAATTCTGAAACCTGGGATTTGTCTGTGGCCTTCCTCTTCTCTTGCTGTTTACATATAAATCAATCTCCAAGGCTTGGAATTTCCCAAATGTTATTGCTTCTATATTTTTCTTCTCTTTTCTAGTTACCCCATCCTAGTCTGGGTCCTGGTGACCTTATGTCTGAATTAATGCAGTGGTTATTCTTCATTTCTTAAGCCCTGTTTTCTCAGGTTTATCCTGTATGACACTAGCCTATTGGTCTTCCACGAATAACAGGTAATAAGGAAGATCTACAAGTAATAGTTGACCAGAGGAAATACCCTACTGCTTTCAGGGACAAGGGTCTTATCCTGTGGTTGGTGACTGACCCCATCAGTCATGCCCTTTACAAAGCATGCATTTGGATGTTTCTAAGAAGCATTCTAGGAAGAATGTTTTGATCAGAGTGACCTGGTGAATGGATTACAAGACTCTAAATTGAAATGAGAAATATTTCAAGGGGAGGAGAAGAGAATGTCTAATAAAATATTATGCCTTATTGTTGTGGGATATTGTGGTACCCTTTAGAAATGCCATAAAAATAGCACCTAACTATTCCCACCAAGTCTTCACTAAGAATATGTTTATTTATTTGTGTTAACATCTCAAGATTAGTTGTTATCCATGAACTTTGCACTGTATGTGGACATTTGAGTCCATAAGGGTAGTTTATAGCATTTCTGCTCAAAATGCTAGCAGAATGAGGAACAACGTACTCCAGCAAGCCTGGCCAGGTTGAGGATTAAGCAGACAAGAAGACCTTTTCTGACATGATTAAACAGAAGTAGCACAGAGGTGTGATAAAGGAACAGTGCAGGACTTTAATTGCTCAGATACATGCTGGAAGGTTTTGTTCAGCAGAAAAAGTGAGAATTTGATCAATCCTTACCTGATTGGCCATTTCTACTCTTAGAAGCTCATTAGTATAATGAAGGTAATTAGTATTTTTGTCTAAATCATGACGAACAAAAGAAAGTTAGATAGAAATAATAGTGATTCTGTGAATAAATAACTGACACAAAGCCAATAATAGGATGGTTGAACATTTTAGAAAATGTCAGTAAAAGTCTATTAAAAATATTGATATGATCTCATGACCTGATATTATAAATTGAAGGAAGTTTAACAGGTATGGATGGAGATGCCCTAAATCCCCCAAATTCTCACAGAACATGTATGAGTAATCTATTGCATTTAGAGTTTTAAAAATATCCATAGAAATGCATATCCATATAAAAATATAAAGGTGGCATGTTGCTATAAAATTGTACCAAGAAAGCCAAGATCCAGAATGGGTTTAGTCCTATGAATAATGTTAAGAACAAAAACAAGTGTTTTTGATGTTAATTTTGGAGCAAAGAGAGGGGGAATAAAAAGAAAGATAACTCTGTCATTTGGATGAATAGTGTGATGACAAGAGATGACAGAGCTGCCTTAATTTATTTTTGGAAAAAGGTTGAGGTTTTAGATAAACAGAAGTATAACAAAGAGAAAAGGAAGCTGATAAACTTATGCTTTGTGTCCTTTAAATCTGACAGGGAGAATGATCTTTAGTTTAGAAAGAAGAATTCATAATAGAAACTTAAAGTCCAAGATTTGTAAAAGATTTTAAGAGTTAACTTGGATATCTGAGCCTGTTGGATGGCTCAGATAGATGAGTTTAAGCTTGTTGCACCTTTCAGCAGCAGCTTTGGGGAGCTGCTGCAGTGGGAGAGGTGCCAATGCCTGGAGCCTGGCAACTGCAAATATGACTTCTATATTTTTTTTAAGTGTAAGGGTTAAGATTTCTACAATCTATGCATTGATCTTGGACAAAACTCTAGAATTATTAAATGACTCATTAAAATAATTGTGTCTGAACCCTTCTAAAAGGAAGTGGTAATCACTTGGAGTATGGGCCCCTTAAGGTAAGTCATGGAAGACTGACCTCATTTATTTTCCTAGAATTCCTAGACTGAGCATCATAAAAATGTCAGACCTGGTGTTCAACATGAGGATTGTGGGAAGAGCACAGGCTCTGCAACTAGATGTCCAAGGACCGAATCCTCTCTTTACCCTTTACTAGTAGTGTGACCTTAGGCAAAGTACTGAACTCTACTACATGTCTGTATTGTAAAATGAGGATAACGACAGTGCCCACCTCATATTGTTTTTGTGAGGATTTTATGTAGATGCTACAATATAAAGCACTTAGAACAATGCCTGACACACAGAAAACTCAATAAACATTAGTTATTGTTATTATCATTGGAATATCAGCAACTGCTTATGAAAGCCTCCCAATGATGGTTTTGTAGAGGAGATTGTGGTCAGGTGGACTGTTAAATGGATTTGTAATTAGTTATGCAAAGGATGCACAACTAGTATATGGAAGTCTCATGGACTGCTACAGGGCTGTGTCCAATTCAATATATTTCCTAATGGTTTAGATGATGTATTAGTCTGTTTTCATGCTGCTGATAAAGACATCCAAAACTGGGCAATTTACGAAAGAAAGAGGTTTAATGGGCGCACAGTTCCACATGGCTGGGGAGGCCTCACAATCATGGTGGAAGGTGAAATGTGTGTCTCACATGGTGGCAGACAAGAGAAGAGAATGAGAGCCAAGAGAAAGGAGTTTCCCCTTATAAAACCGTCAGATGTTGTGAGACTTATTAACTACTATGAGAACAGTATGGAGGAAACGGCTCCCATGATTTACTTATCTCCCACTGGGTCCCTCACACAATATGAGGGAATTATAGGAACTACAATTCAAGATGAGATTTGGGTGGGGACAAAGTCAAACCATATCAGATGAGAAAATGGAAAACTTGCTGACTGAATTTGTTAGATAGCATCAAAAATGCTACTGGTAAGATGTGTCTGGAGGAGGTGGAATAGAAGGCTCCACTGATTGTCCCTTACACCGCCCAGTACACCAGGACACAGAACCTGACTGTAACTTCATATCACTGAAAGAGGCATTGAAGAGGTAGGATAAATAGTCTTGCATTGCCGACACCACCCTGCCCTGACCCGCTGGCAGCAGAGGGGTGGTGCAGAAAGTGTTTCTGTGCCCTGGGGAGAGGGAGAGCCAGCAAGTGTGAAGTATTGAACTCACTGCTGTCTTGTTATAGCAGAAACCAAAACTTAACCAAACTCAGCTGGTGCCTGCCCACAGAGGGTGCATTTAAATGAGCCCTAGCCAGAGAGGAATAGCTGATCTCAATGGTTGGAGCATGATTTCTTAAAAGCCTTGCCACCACAGGCTAACATGCTCTGATGCCCCAAATAAATTTGAAGGGCAATGTAGGCCACAAGTACTGCAACACGTAGGTAAGTCCTAGGGTTGAACTGGGCTCAGAGATAGTGGACTAGGGAGGCATGCAACCTACTGAGACACCAGCCAGGGCAGCTAAGGAGTGCTGGCATAACTCCTCCCCTAACCCCAGGCTGCATAGGTCATGGCTCCAAAAGAGACTCCTTCCTTTTGCTTTAGAAGAGGAGAGGGAAGAGTGGGGAAGACTTTGTCTTGCGTCTTAGATACCAAGCTCAGCCACAGCAGGATAGGGCATTGGTCAGTGCCATGAGGCCCTAGCTCCCAGACATTTCTAGACGTGCCCTGGGCTGCCATGAAGAGAGGGACCTAATTGTAAGATTCATCACCTCCTAACGGAAAAGTCCTTGGGCTCTGAATAACTAGAAAGGATATCAGTTGAGGACCTTGGGTGAGACCCTGACACTTGCTGGTCTGAGGCGAGACTCAGCACATTCCCAGCTGTGGTGGCTACAGGGTGAGACCCCGGCTTTAAAAAGGGGAGGGAAAAGTAAAGAGGACTTTGTATTGTACCTTAGGAACCAGCTTGGCTACAGGGGAGTAAAGCACCAAGTGGGCTCTTGGGGTCCTTGAGTCCAGGACTTGGCTCTTGTACACCATTTCTGGACCTGCCCTAGGCCAAAGGGGAGCCCACTCTTCTGAAGGATGAGTCCCAGGCCAGGCAGCATTTACCACAAGCTGACTGAGGAGCCCTTAGGCCTTTAGGAAACATTGGCAGGAGTCTGGCAATACTCCCTGTGGGCCTGAGATGGCGGTGGCCACAGGGAGAGGCTCCTCTGCTTTTGAAAAGTCGGGGGAAGAGTGGGAAGGATTTCATTTTGTAGTTTGAGTGCCAGTTCAGCTGTAGTACAATAAAATGCCAGATGGACGTCTAAAGTTTTTGACTGTAGTTCCTGGCTCCTGGGTGGCACCTCTGGTTGCACCCGGGGCCTGAGCAAATTTGCCACAAATAACATAGGCCTGGCTGGTTTGCCACCTGCTGATTGTGGAGCCCTAGGTCTTTGAGCAAACGTAGGTAGTGGCCAGGGAGTGGTTATAGCAGGCCTTGAGTGAGACCCAGAGCTGTGCTGGCTTTAGATCTGACCCAGTGCAGTCCTAGGAATAGAGGCCATGGGGTGCTTGTGTCACTCCATCCCCAGCTCCAGTTGGTTCAGTAGAGAGAGAGACAGAGAGAGAGCGAGAGAGACTTTGTTTGTTTAGGACAAAGTAAAGGAAGAGAACAAGAGTTTCTGCCTAGTAATTCAGAGAATTCTTCCAGATCTTGTTCAAGACCATCAAGGTGGTGCCTCTACGAGTCTGCAAGTACCACAGCATTACTGGGCTTGGGGTACCCCGTCTTAAAGCAGATACAGCTGAGATCACAACACCCAACTCCTTTTGAATATCTGGAAAGCCTTCCCCAAAAGGATGGGTACAAACAAGCCCAGACTGCAAAGTCTGCAATAAATACCCAATTCTTCAATGCCCAGACACAGACAGATATCTACAAGTATCATAATGATCCAGGAAAACATGACTTCACCAAATGAACTAAATAAGGCACCAAAGGCCAACCCTGGAGAAATAGACATATATTCAAAACATATAGAGACATCAAAATAGCAGTTTTGAAGAAACTCAAAGAAATTCAAGATAACACAGATAAGGAAGTCAGAATTCTATCTTAGAAATTTAACAAAGAAATTGAAATAATTAGAAAGAATCAAGCAGAAATTCTGGAGTTGAAAAATGCAGTTGGCATACTGAAGAATGCATCAGAGTCTTTTAGTAGCAGAATTGATCAAGCAGAAGGAATAATTAATTAGCTTAAAGATAGACTATTTGAAAATACACAGAGGAGACAAAAGAAAAAATAATAAAACAATGACGCATACCTACAAGATCTATAAAAAAATCTCAAAAGGGCAAATCTAAGTGTTACTGGCCTTAAAGAGGATGTAGAGAAAGACATAGAGGTAGAAAGTTTACTCAAAGGGATAATAACAGAGAACTTCGCAAACCTGGAGAAAGATATCACTATCCAAGTACAAGAAGGCTGTAGAACACCAAGCAGATTTTACCCAAAGAAGACTACTTCAAGGCACTTAATAATTAAATTGCCAAAGGTCAAGGATAAAGAAAGGATTTTAAAAACAGCAAGAGAAAAGAAACAACATACAATAGAGCTCCAATAAGTCCAGCAGCAGACTTTTCAGTGGAAACCTTACAGGCCATGAGAGAGTAGCATGACATACTTAAAGTGCTAAATAAAAGCAACTTTAACCCTAGAATAATGTATCTGGTGAAATTATCCTTCAAACATGAAGGAGAAATAAAGACTTTCCCAGACAAACAAAAGCTGAGGCATTTTATCAACACCAGACCTGTCCTACAAGAAATACTAAAAGGAGTACTTTGACCAGAGAGAAAAGCATGATAATGAGGAATAAATAATAATCCGAAGGTACAAATCTCACTGGTAATATTAAGTACACAGAAAAACAGAATATTATACCACCATAACTATGGTGTGTAAACTTATCTTAAGTAGAGAGACTAAATGATTAACCAATAAAAAATAATAACTATAACAACTTTTCAAGATATAGACGGTACCATAGATATAAATAGAAACAACAAGAAGTTAAAAAGCAGGAGAATAAAGTTAAGGTGTGGAGGCTTTATTCGTTTTATTTTTCTTTTCTGCTTGCTTGTTTGTGTGTTTATGCAAACAGTGTTAGGTTGTTCTCAGTTTAAAATAATGGACTATAAGACAGTATTTGGAAGCCTCATGATAACCTCAAAACAAAAATCATTCAACAGATACACAAAAAATAAAAAGCAAGAAACTAGATCATATCACCAAAGAAAGCCAACTTTACTAAAAGGAAGACAGGAAAGAAGAGAAGACCAGAAAATAACCAGGAAACAAATAACAAAATGGCAGGAGAAAGTCCTTACTCTTGAGTCATAAGATTGAATGTGAATGGGCTAAACTGTCCAATCAATAGACATAGAGTGGCTGAATGGATTAAAAAAAATAAGACTCATTGATCTGTTGCCTACAAGTAATGCAATTCATCTATAAAGACAAAGACACACATAGACTGAAAATAAAGGGATGGAAAAAGATATTCCACGCCAATGGAAACCAGAAAAGAGCAGGAATCTCTATACTTATATAAGACAAAATAGATTTCAGGAAAAAAACTATAAGAAGAAGAGAAAAAGAAGGTCACTATACAATCATAAAGGGGTCAATTCAGCAAGAGGATATAACAGTTTTAATTATATATGCACCCAACACTGGAGTGCCCAGAGTTATGAAGCAAATATTAGGGAGTCAAAGAGGGAGACTCCAATACAATGACTGAAAACTTCAACATCCCACCTAAAACAGCATTGGACAGCTCTTTTAGACAGAAATTCAACAAAGGAACATCAGACTTAATCTGCACTATAGAGCAGTGGATCTAATGGATATTTATAGAACATTTCATCCAATGGCTGCAGAATACACATTCTTTTCCTTAGCACATGGATAACATTAAAAAAAACCACCAATATTAAACATTTTCTCTGACCACAATAGAGTAAAACTGGCCGGGTGTGGTGGCTCACATCTGTAATCCTAGCAGTTTGGGAGGCCAAGGTGGGTGGATCACTTGAGGTCAGGAGCTCAAGACCAGCCTTGCCAACATGCTGAGACCCCATCTCCACTAAAAATACAAAAGTTAGCCAGGTGTGGTGGTGTATGCCTGTAATCCCAGCTACTCAGGAGGCTGAGGCATGAGAATTGCTTGAACCCAGCAGGTGGAGGTTGCAGTGAGCCGAGATTGTGCCACTGCACTACAGCCTGCGTGACAGAGCAATACTCTGTCAAACAAACAAAAACAAATAAAAAACAACACAATACAATAAAACTAGAAATTAGTAAAAAGAATAATTTTGGAAACTATACACATTGAAATTAAACAATATGCTTCTGAATGACCAGCAAGTCAATGAAGAAATTAAGAAGGAAATTGAAAAATTTTTTTGAAACAAATGATAATGGAAACATAACATACCAAAACATGTGGGATACAACAAAAGTAGTGCTAAGAGGGAAGTTCGTAGTTATAAGTGCTTACATCAAAAAAGAGGAAAATCTTCAAAAGAACAATCTAATGATGGATCTTAAAGAACTAGTAAAGAAAGAGCAGACCAAACCAAAAATTAGTGGAAGCAAAGAATAAAGGTCAGAGCAGAAATAAATTGAATTGAAATGAAGAAAGCAATACAAAAGATCAATGAAATAAGAAAGTTGGTTTTTTGAAAAGCTAAACAAAATTAATAAAGCTTTAGCCAGACTAAGAAAAAAAGACAGAAGATCCAAATAAAGTCAGAGATGAAAAAGGAGACATTACTACAGAAATTCAGAGGATCATTAGTAGCTGCTATGAGCAACTATATGCCAATAAATTGGGAAATTTAGAAGAAATGGACAAATTCCTGGACACATATAATCTACCAAGATTGAATCAGGAAGAAATCCAAAACCTGAACAGACCCATAACAAGTAACAAGATCAAAGCCATAATAAAAAGTCTCCCAGTAAAGAAAAGCCTGGGACCGAATGGCTTCACTGCGGAATTGAAAGCACTAACACCAATTCTACTCAAGCTATTCTGAAAAATAGAGGAGAAGGGAATGCTTCCAAACTCATTCTATGTGGCAGGTATTATCCTGATACCAAAAGCAGACAAAGACACACACACACACACACACACACACACACACACACACACACACACAAAGGATTACAGGCCAATATCCCTGATTAATATTGATGCAAAAATTCTCAACAAAATATTAGCCAACTGAATTCAACAATGCATTAAAAAGATCATTCATGACAAAGTGGGATAAATCCCACTTTGGGATGCAAGGATACTTCAACATATGCAAATCAATTAATGTGACACATCCTGTCAACAGAATGAAAGACAAAAACCTTATGATCATTTCAATTGATGCTGAAAAACCATTTGATAAAATTCAACATCCCATCATGAACAACAAGAAGAAAAACCTTCAAAAACTGGGTATAGAAGGAGCATAGCTCAACATAATAAAAACCACATATGGTTTTTACCAGTGAGGTGGCTCACACCTGTAATCCCAGCAGTTTGGGAGGCTGAGGCAGGTGGATCACCTGAGGCCAGGAGTTTGAGACCAGCCTGGCCAACATGGAGAAACCCCGTCTCCACTAAAAATACAAAAATTAGCTGGGTATGGTGGTATGTTCCTGTAAGCCCAGCTACTCAAGAGGCTGAGGCTGGAGAATTGCTTGAACCTGGGAGGCGGAGGTTGCAGTGAGCTGAGATCACGCCACTGCACTCCAGCCTCAGCAACAGAGCAAGACTCCATCTCAAAAACAAACAAACAAACAAACAAACAAACCCCAAAACCACATATGACAGAACCATAGCTAGTATCTTACTGAATGGGGAAAACTGAAAGCCTTTCCTCTAAGATCTGAAGCACCTGAAAGATGCCCTCTCTCACCACTGTTATTCAACATCATACTGGAAGTTCTAGCTACAGCCATCAGACAACAGGAAGAAATAAAAGGCATCCAAATTGGAAAGGAAGAAGTCAAATTATTCTTGTTTGCAGATGGTATGATCTTATATCTGGAAAAACCAAAAGGCTCCACAAAAAACTATTAGAACTGATAAACAAATTTAGTAAAGTTGCAGGATAAAAAGTTGACATACAAAAATCAGTAGCATTTCTATGCCAACAGTGAACAAACTGAAAAGGAAGTAAAAAGTAGTGTCATTTACAAAACACCTAGGAATTAACCAAAGAAGTGAAGGATCTCTATAATAAAAACTATTAAACACTGATGAAAGAAATTGAAGAGGACCAAAAGATGGAAAGATATTCCATGTTCATGGATTGGAAGAACCAATATTGTTAAAATGTGTATACTATCCAAAGCAATCTAGAGATTCAATGCAATCAAAATACCAATGACATTCTTCACAGAAATAGAAAAAACAATGCTAAAATTTATATGGAACCAAAAAGGCCCAGAATAACCAAAACTATCCTAAGCAAACAAAACCAAAAACCATACAAAACAAAACAAACAATAACAATAACAAAAAACAAACCCCAAACAAATAAAAACAAAAACAAAAAACCTAGAGGAAAATCACATTACCTGACTTCAAATTATACTATAGAGCTATAGAAACCAAAACAGCATGATACTGGCATAAAAACAAACACATATACCAATGGAACAGAATACAGTACACACCTACAGTAAACTCATTTTGAACAAAGGTGTCAAGAGCATATGCTGGGGAAAAGATAGCCTCTTCAATAAATGATGCTGGGAAAGCTGGATATCCGTATGCAGAAGAATGAATCTAGACCCCTATGTCTTACCATAGACAAAATCAAATAAAAATGGATTAAATAATCTAAGACCTCAAAGTATAAAACTACCACAAAAAATTGGAAACTCTCCAGGACATTGGTTTTGGCAAATATTTCTTGAGCCATACCCCACAAGCACAGGCAACTGAAGCAAAAATGAACAAATGGGTTCACATCAAGTTAAAAAGCTTTTGCACACCAAAGGATACAATCATTAAAGTGAAGAGACAACCCACAGAATGGGAGAAATATTAGCAAACTCTCCATCTTGCAAGGAATTAATAACCAGAATATATGAGGAGCTCAAACAACTCTGTAGGAAAAAAATCTAATAATTTATTTTAAAATGTGCAAAACATTTGAATATACATTTCTCAAAAGAAGACATACAAATGGCAAACAGACATATGAAAAGTGCTCAGAACTTCAATGGGATATTATCTCAGCCCAGTCAAAATGGCTTATATCCAAAAGACAGGCAATAGCAAATGCTGGCAGGGATGTGGAGAAAAGGAAAGCCTCATACATTGTTGATGGGAATGTAAATTAGTACAACCACTATGGAGAACAGGTTGGAGGTTCCTCAAAAAACTAAAAATAGAACTACCATATGGTACAGCAATCCCACTGCTGGGTACATACCCCAAAGAAAGGAAATCAGTATATCAAAGGGATATCTGCACTTCCATGTTTGTTGCAGCACTGGTCACATAACAGCCAAGATTTGGAAGCAACCTAAGTGTCCATCAACAGAAGAATGGATAAGAAAATGTGGTACATACACATGATGGAATACTATTCAGCCATGAAAAAGAATGAGGCTGGGCACAGTGGTTCATTCCTGTAATCCCAATACTTTGGGAGGCCTAGCCGGGTAGATTGCTTGAGCTCAGGAGTTTGAGATCAGACTGGAAAACATGGCAAAACTCTATCTCTATAAAAATACAAAAATTAGCCAGGCTTGATGGTGCATGCCTGTAGCCCCAGTTACTTGGGATGCTGAGGTAGGAGGATCAATGGAGCCCAAGAGGTTGAGGCTGCAGTGCATCATGATCTTGCCACTGCACTCCAGCCTGGGCTACAGATTGAGGTCCTGTCTCAAAAAAACCAAAAAAACAAAAAAAGAGAGAGAGAGAGATTTAGTCATTTGCAACAACATGGAAGGAACTGGAGATCGTTATGTTAAGTGAAATAATCCAGGTACAGAAAGACAAATATCACAGATTCTCACTTATTTGTGGGATCTCAAAATCAAAACAATTGAACCCATGGAGATAGATAGTATAAGGATTGTTACCAGAGGCTGGGAAGGAAGGCTCGATGGGCGTGAAGTGGGAGTGGTTAATGGGTACAAAAAAATATAATTAATGAATAAGCCGTAATACTTGATAGCACAACAGGGTGACTATAGTCAGTATGTGTGTATGTACGTATGTATGTATGTATGTATGTATGTATGTATTTATTTATTTATCTATTTGAGATGGAATTTCACTCTTTGGAATTTCAGGCTAAAATGCAATGGTGCAATCTCGGCTCACTGCAACCTGCACCTCCTGGGTTTGAATGATTCTCCTGCCTCAGTCTCTTGAGTAGCTGGGATTACAGGCAAGCACCACCATGCCTGGCTAATTTTGTATTTTAGTAGAGACGGGTTTCTCCATGTTGGTCAGGCTGGTCTCGAACTCCCGACCTTGGATGATCCACCCGCCTTGGCCTCCAAAAGTGCTAGGATTACAGGCGTGAGCCACTGAGCCCGGCCAGTCAGTAATAATTTAATTGTACATTTAAAAATAACTAAAAGAGTATAATTGGATTGTTTGTAACACAAAGGAAAAATGTTCAAGGGAATGGATACTCCATTTTCCATGATGTAATTATTATGCATTGTGTGCCTGTATCAAAACATTTTATGTACCCATGAATATATATACCTTCTATGTACCCACAAAAATTAAGAATTAAAAAAAGATTTGATTAGTCAAATCTCAGATGAAATTTCATTAGGATAGCCTTAGGATCCACAAAGTAAGTGCATAGATATGGGATGACAAGATTTAGTAGCAAATGTGAAAAACTTCACTGTTTTAGGCTGTAATGTAGTTTTGTGATGAAGTCACATGCAATCATAGTTTGCATTCATTGACAAATACCATCTTTTTTTTCTGGCTGATCTGATTATATCACACTTCAGATATTATATTCACATCCGGGTGTCCAACCCCAGGAGGAGCTCTAACAAATTAGAGACTATTTGGAAGAAAGCAGTGAAGATGACTAAACATAGTACTTCAAAACCATGTCATGTAAGGTAGAGTTGAAAGGACTGGGGATGTGTATCTGAGGGAAAAGCAGGCCCAGGGGATTAAACTGTATTCTAATATTTGTCTGTCTCTCAAACAATTGAGAGCTAGATTGTGCTTGTATGGTTCCCGAAGTTCGAATTGAGACTGGTGGATGAAAGTTGTTAGATTCAATAATAAAGAAACAAGCAAAAATTCCAGGACTGGAAGACTTTCAAAGAGAAACTGGTTGAGTTTATATGTATTCAAGTTCTCCACTCCTGCCCATGTTTCAGCCAGGTGATGACCACTTTCTGGAAATACTGTACAGGAAATTCAGATTACCAAGATGGTTGGATGGAATGCTCTGTATTCATTGAACTTTCTTTATTCTTCATTACTTCATCACCCAAGAAGTTGCAATAGCTCCTTCCTTACTACTGTATCAAACCTAAACCCTACCTAACATAAAAAAATTAACTTCCTTTTATCTGGCTACCTTCTACTTATTCAACCATAGCTTTTCCCAAGGAGGGCCTCCCTGATTTCTTCCTTAAATCTAATCTCAAAAAAATATAGAGAAACCCACAGAAAACAATATCTTTACATGAATGATTACCATGAATTCTGCATAAGTTTATTCTGATAAACTGATCAAAACAAAAATATAAAGCACTAAAGTTCTTTTTAGCTTGTGGTTGTAACTAGCAGTCATGCCAAACTTTGAGGATATAAGGGTAAGTTTTATTACAAATACCAATAAAGAAGAGTGCACTTATGGGGGGGGGAATATTATATTTATTCTTCAGTAATTTTAAGGTAATAAATAAAAATATTGTAAATAAACATGGTACTAATATTTTTATTGTTATATAGGTATATATGTAAAATTTAGGAATGGATTTAGATGAAACTACCACTTTACTTTTAGCATTCTGTTATAAAATATACATAGAAATCTGGAGTTTAAATATTAGATGACTCACTAAATATAAGAGAAAGATCTAACTCTCGTGTTGCATCTTCCCTTACACTTTATATTTTCTTAAAGGCAAAATCATCAGAATTCTTGCAAATTGAAGGAAAAGAAGTTAAGCAAATGCAGAAACGTATATCACTGAGACCAAGAAAGTCTTCAAAACCTCTTTGTGATAAAAAACTACGTGAAAAGTAATTTTCTTACATTTATAATTTTCCTATTGGAAGAGGAGTTATTCAGTAGCATTGATACGTGAAAATACATTTTTATAAAGGAAAACTAAATGTTTTAGAAATTCATGTATGGGAGCTAAGTTAAACCTTCTCACAGGAAAAGTTGGTGACAGATTTTACAGTTAGTGCTATACTTTATGCTTTTTTCTTTTCCTATTTTTGACAAATGTGCCTACTTTCATGATGTAACAATAACTAGAATAAAAATAACTCCTTGTGAGACTAAAGAAAATTAAATGTTAGCATGTTAGATTTGATATTTTTGGTCACTGTAATGCCTGATTTGGATCAATTGCTTATTATATTGGTTAATTTTGTTATGATAAAATAAAAAACAAGCCAACACAAAATGTCCATAAGCCATCTGTTTGGTAATTTAGATGGCATTATTTTTCTCTACTATTAATATCATGCTTCATCCTCACATCCATAATTTTAATGGAGTTTCTTGTTACACAGGAATACAACCACAATTTTAAATAATAGTGTGGAAATGCAATTTAGATTATGATTTACGTTTTGCCAGTCACCTTGTTGATACTCAGATTTTCTCCTTATTTCACCACTAAGTTTTTATGGGTTGGTTTCTTCTAGATTCTTCTTCATTTAACTCTTAATGGGGGTTTGAAGAAGCTTTAATTATTAGCTTTTGTTGTTTCTTAGGGAACGGAAAGGTATGCTGGACATGGAAGACAACCTTTTTATGGCTAGCTCAAACTTTGTAAATGGATATTACTCACAATTTAGTAGCTAAGAATAGACTCATGGGAAAAGAATTCCAAAGTTTATGAAACAGTCAAATTGGCATTTAAGTGACCCTGTACATACCATTGCTTATCTGCATTGCTTTAAGCTCATTTAGTTAGCAAGATTATGTATTAAAACAAATAGTGACAGCAGACAACAAGTATTTTACCTTCAATAAATAGTTACTGTCAGATTATCAATGAAGCAGAAACTGCTTGATTTTTTTTCTAAAAAACCTTTTGCATTTAGTGCATTAAGCAGAGTAGTATGGCCACACACAGAGTCAGAGTCTTTTCTTTTTTATGTCTTAGTGTTTCAAAGAATGACAAATAGTCCTGTTTAAGAAGAGTGTGCTATAAAAACACACAACCTTTCCTGGGCATGCCAAAAATATTTGTAGATCTTATTGAGATATATATATATATATATATATAGAGAGAGAGAGAGAGAGAGAGTACTGCTTTAATTCATTAAAACAAAAATTAGAAATTTTTATTGGAGAGAAATAGAATGAGATGCAGAGGAATAAAAGTCTGATATTTTTAAAAATTATATAGTAAAAAAGAACCTTGGAAAAATGTTTCTGAAAGTCTTTTATTTACTGTTCCTTTTTCTTTAATCAATTTTCAAGCTAAATTTTCTCACTAGCCCTCAAATTAAATTGTATTTTTGGGAATTCAAACATCTATTGCAGCATATTGCTATTTAGGTCAATAACCAAGGGAAATATATTTGCTTAATGTTAATAGACTATAATGGGCACATAGGAATTCAGATTTGTTGTGATGCTTTTTAAAGAAAATATAAAAATCAGTAATGTAATCTCAAACACATTCTACTAGCCAGGACCTGTCTCAAGTAGAATGATGGTGTAGGTGAGCTTGACATCAGAGCACACCTTTTTTTTTCCACCTCTATTTTAAAAGCCCTTTGTTAGGAGTCCAGAGTACCTGGGAGCCCTGGCTTTCTGGACACCCCCTTTCACTCCTCCAGTTAGACCTCTTTGTCTCAGGCATTTCCAAATGTTTAGACTTACCTCTCTTTTCCTCTTTCACATGAACACATTTCATATCCTATTTGTGTTAGGCCCTATGCTTTTTTGGAAATGCCATAGACCACTCTCTATTAATGATTCAGTAGTGTACTTATGGTGCCTGGCAATGGGTTAGGTGTTGTGTAGTGCAAAATAATAGTAACAACCTTAAAAATAAACCATTTCTTGAGATATTTCAACAGACTGGGAATGACACATCTTCTATTTTTATGAGTTCTTATAAAGGCAAGAGTTAGGGATTTTTATCCTCATTTATCAGAAGACTTTTAAAGAAGTCAGTAATACAGTTGGCAAGTATTAGAACCAAGATCCTGATCCAGGCCCACCCAACTCCAAAGTCTATAGTCTTTACACCATGCTAATCTCTGAATCAGTCCCAGCCATATGAAGTGGTCAGTGGACAGACCAGCATTAACCCTCTAGATAAAGGGTCAAAATGGGTGACACAAGAGTAGAGCAGCTTACAAAAAAAGACAGTTTGTAAAAAAGAAAAAAAGATAAACTTGGCAGAGAAGTCTGTCCTTGAGATCTTGTTTGAAGAATATTTAGACGTGGACAAAAGGGTAGACAGCACTGTATCCATAACTGAAAGAACTGACAGGTCTATCCCTGTGATTTGTCCTGGAAACTGATGAGAATAACTAACTTCTGCCAGGTGAGACACACTGTTCTAAATGCATTCACTCTTCTTTCTTAAAGCAACTGTATCCAGGACAAGGTATAGAGAAATTAATTGACTTGCTTATGACCAAGTGAGAATTGTAAACAGTGTTTGAACCCAGGCAGTCTGACTCCAGAGTCTGTACTCTTAATCACTATGCTAGAAGTAAGTCCAAAGGCTAGGAGCCTTGAAATGTAGAGAAAGGAAGTGAGACAAATGCAGTAAGCAACAACCAATCAATGTGCTGGGTAAAGGAGCACTTAAAGGAGATCGATCTGGTAGAATTTTGCAGAGGGGAATAGACAGAGGCTGCAGTGCTCAACTGAACTGGCGAACGACTGCCTGTGCAGGCTGAGGTGATGAAGGGTATGCTGGCAGTGAGGATGGAGATGGAGCACATCTGAGCAATCCTGTGCAGGGGATAAACTGTTTTGCATTGGATGTGCAGGTGAAAGAGAGAGGGGTCAAAGATGTTTTCTGTCTCCAAAATGAGAAATCTAGTTGAGGTAGTGATATTGGAAGTAAGATTCGGGAGCTCTCAGCACAGAGGTAATAGCTGAAACACTAAAGATGATTTTTCCAATGTACAAAGAAAAGTTCAAACCTCAGAAGCCACACCCAGTTCGGAAACTGGAGAAGGAAAACCAATGACTAAGTCAGATTATGATGAATTTGAGAGGTAGATGGAAATTCTGGGATATTGCAGTTTTAAAGGCCCGTGAAGGAAGAGCAATTTCAACAAGTCATTCATATTCTCAGCTGTGTTTTGGGGTTCAGAAGAGAACATGATCTAAAGATCTAAAGCTGATTGGATTGGGTTGGATTGGATGAAAAGAAGGTCATTTGGTTATGTAAGCTTTAATAGGAAGGTGGGGATGGAGTACTTCTGGAGAAGGACCACTTCCACCCAGAAGTCACTAATAGGCAAGAAGTTTGGTCAATAGCCAGTAATGTTGTGTGTGGATCCCAGTGGTTACCCACTAATTTTGTGACCTACCCAAAATACGGATAATTATACCTCCAATACAGCTTCATCGTGGGAATTAGAGAAAATGTGTATAGATGACCTAGCACAGAATCTGGCATATAGTAGGTGCTCAATAATTATTTGTTGATTGGATGACAGGTGGCACTGGGGATTAAGAAAGCAGATTTTGGGTTGGGCGCAGTGGCTTACGCCTGTAATCCCAGCACTTTGGGAGGCCAAGGCGGGCGGATCACTTGAGGTCAGGAGTCTGAGACCAGCCTTGCCAACATGGGGAAACCCCATCTCTACTAAAAACACAAACATTAGCTGGGCGTGGTGGCACAGGCCTGTAGTCCCAGCTACTTAGGAGGCTGAGGCAGGAGAATCGCTTGAACGTGGGAGGTGGAGGTTGCAGTGAGCCGAGATTGTGCCACTGCACTCCAGCCTGAGACTGGGTGACAGAGTGAGACTCCGTCTCAAAAACAAAAAACAGAAAACAAAAACAAAAAGCAGATTTTCATGTCATCCTCTCTACTTAGGAAAGACAGGAAAGACATACAAGTCCCAGCAGAGTGGGAAGGGAGATGCCACACTAACTTAGAGAGACCCAGAGTTCTATCAATGCTAGTTAATGGATAATGTCCTACCTATATTGTTCCACTTCTTTAGGGACATTAGCGTTTGAGCAGAGTAGCAAAGGAGTAATACGTGATGGCTGGATATGGTGTCCACAGACTGAGTTTCAGAGTTCAGGAGAGAAGAGGTTGGGATGAGATTATGATAAAGAGTGTGTTTTTAGACTTGATCCTGAGGTGCCTGTAGACTGTAGTCTGTAGAGGTGTAGGTTGAGCTATTCAGCAGGCAGTTGGATACAAGTTTAAAGCTCTGGACAATGGCCTGAGATTGTGATAATACATTTGTTATATACCATTATTATAGTTTTAAATCAGATCTCCTATATTTATATATGTCTTTAGAGCCTGAACTAAATTGTCAGTATAAATGTACTTTATATCTAAAGGCCACAAAATGATGAAAGAAGCCCACTTTCTTTTCTCTGTTGCAGAATTCCACGAGACTACTCCATGCCGCACCTTCATGATTTGTGCACCACCATCCCAGCCCAGGAACTGCCCATTGACTTGCGCCTGGCTTCTCGAGTGTATCACACTGCTAACAGGAAAGGCCACAATACCCTGCTTGGAAAATTTGGAACCTCTTTCTTAGATGATCACTTTACAGATGAAGAACAAGCAGATAGGTAAGAGTTCCACTGGTAATTTGATTTTAAACTGAATGTAAACTATCACATAAATCCTGCCTTTGAGTTCTAGATTTTAAAGACTTGATTCTGTTCTTGGACACTAAAGAGAAGGGAGCAGTTTTTGTTTTTTTTCTGCCGCTTCCTCAGGTATACAGTCTAGGTCTGTGTCTCCATTTCCTGATGATATTAACATGAACCCATTCCCAATCGTAAGGTAACGTTAGTATTCCCAGAGTGTTACATACATGATCTCATCTGTTTGTCATCACAACTCTGGAGTACAAATGTGGAAATTGAAAGTAATAAAATGTAAGCAATTAGCTACACATAGACAATTAAAAAAATCACAGATTTGACACTTGGACCCAGTTATTTGAACTAGATTTCACCATCATTGGGCATACTTGGGTCCAGGGATCACATACAAAAGTCATTGCTCTTGGAGTTCGTTCCCCTTCTTGGGTCTCACTTTCCTTTGGAATCTGCATATTCTTTTGTGGAGAGTGTATAATTTACAGCATCCTCAAAAGAAAGGAGAAAAGGGAAGGAACCTAATATTTATGCAGCAATAACTATATTCTGAGCACTGTGCTGTGTGCTTTGCATATGTTTCCTATTTAAATCTTCAACTGTAAGGGAGAAGTTGTAATTTCCGTTTTATTCATGAAGAAATTTAGGGTTCGTGATATCAGGTTACTTGCTGAAGTTCTTATCTCTCCATAGTGACTAGAATCCAGGTTTGTCTAACTCAGTTTTTATCAGCCTTTTCATTATCACCCACTTAAAGAGAATTTTAAGGCTTTTTTTTTTTTTTCTAATCACCCCTCCTGATTAAATTTTAATGTGCTAGATATACTGTATATCTGTTTATATATTATATGAATGTATGTCCTTTATAAATAAAAAGAGTAAGCTTTAATCACTCTGTGCTCCCCCCACCCAAAGCACCAATTTTCACCTCCAGGGAGGGATATCACCTACCCATTGAGAATGCTTGCTCTAGTCTCTTACCTTTCAGAAGCCTTGGTAAAAATCCTGAAAAATGTACTACATGTTTTAAAACTATTACAAATATTAAATATTAAGTTAAATGGAAACTTTTTTAGTATTATAATTTAACTATCCTAGGTATATGAGAATACTATTCTAAAATATTACTTTTAATGACACTGTCACAAAATCATTAGTAACCATACTTTTCATGGCATATTTTGAATGCGTTTTCTCAAACTTCTAGTAAAAATGGCAACACTACTGCATTATTTCATGAATTAAAAATTACCTGGTTTCCCAGTGATTAGCAATCACAATGAGTTTCTATTTGAATCCCTAAAAGAAGGTCACTTTTATGTTTGTTTTCTATGTAGGCAAAAAAAATTTTAGGATTTATTTATCAATCATAATTTTATACATCTAAAGTCTTTTAGTTTTGCTTTATCAAATTAAATTCTTGAAAAAAATTGTGTATGAAGAATTTTTGAAATTTCAGAACTGCTCCAGTATCTCCAGTAGAAAACAGCAGTTCAGCATGCCATTCTTTGGAATGTATGTTAAAGCCTAAAGCTGGGAGTAGAAAATAAATACATAAACATAATCTAGTAGTCATGAAACTCTACCATTTTTAGTTATTCCCATTAGCACTACGCAAGCCAAGCATCATTTGGAGGACTTATAGCTTCAATTATTCATGCAAAGTGTTAGAAATGCTGGTTACTTTCCAATTCTGAAAATATTTTTCTTCAAGTAGACCTCACTTTCTTTTTCCGAGAGTCAATAAATGTTCTATTTGATGAGGATAATTCTTGGCAATTTGTTCCTAAGTACTAAATAAGAAGTTAACTTAAGTACTGAATATTTAATTCTCCAGCATCTATCTCTTGAGGATTACCTTGCTAAACATAGCTTAACCTTTTCAAAATATATCTGTCTGCTGAGCCTGCAAGTTCAGAGAAATGTATAATTTTTTTCTGCGCTACCAAGTGTTCTCAAGTAAGGTAACTGTAAACAAAATGAATACCCTTTCACCGGATGGCTTTTTGCAATTTTTGTGCAATGATCAGTTAACTTCAAAGGTAGTAATACTTGTGGTTGTATAGTTTTAATGTTTCCTGATTTTGTTAATCATTATTTATGGCAAATACCAAGACTATTTTAATGGAATTGGAAGGGTATATACTTAAGTTTATTTGAAGTATAGTGTAGTGTTCAAACTTAACGCTTAGTTTGCTAAACAGTAATTATGATGAGAACTATACAAATGTCTTGTATTGGCCATATTTTTGCTTTAAAAATGATTTGTATATTATATAGAGAAGTTTATAGACATTTAGTTCAAAGTTTTGGTATGGGATTTTATATTTGAGGCTTTAAAGTAGGGGAAATCATTAAAGGTATTTAAAGACTTAGATTAATGTTAACAACTTGGTGAATAGCCTTTCAGACATCTCTTGTATATGTACGTGTTTAAACCACCCGTGACATTCTATAGCCTGAGTTTCTTCACTCAAGATTGTTTGTGAACATTTAAATTATTTCATGATATTTACTGCTTTATACAAAAATTTTTTAATAGAGACAGGGTCTTGGTCTATTGCCTAGGCTGGTGTGCAATGGCATAATCATAGCTTACTGTTACCTTGAACTCCTGGGCTCCTCCCACTTCAGCCTCCTGAGTAGCACTAGGCTAATTATTATTATTTATTTATTTTTGTAGACATAGAGTCTCACTATGTTGACCAGGCTGGTCTCAAACTCCTAGCCTTAAATGATCCTCTTGCACCAGCCTCCTAAAATAATAGGATTACAGGTGTGAGCCACTGCGCCTGGCCAGATAGTTACTGCTATAACCAAGCTATGGTGACACTGTTTATGCCAATTTATGACACTGTTCTTTTCCTTACACCCTTACCAAACTATGATTGTTGCTCTTGTTGAATTTTTTCTAATCTTTTATTATTTTTATTCATTTCTCGTAAGGTTGAACATATTTTTAGATGTCTCTTGGTTATTTGCTTTTTTCCTTTTGAGAATTACTAGATCACATTTTGTGGAGTTGTCATTTATCTCTTTTGTATTGTTTTGTGAATGATCTTTTTATATTAAAAATTTTAGTTATTTGCCATATATGTTATAGATATTTTTTCAATTTGTTGCTTGCTTTTCGTTTTGTTTTTGGTGTTTTATGCTATCAGAAATGTTTTAATGTAGCAATTTTTTAATGTGTTCTAGTCTTGATGCTAATCTTAGAAAGGGTGTTTATACATTTACATTTTAAGGTATTCTCTCATATTTTCTTCTAGTAACTTTGTGGTTTCCTTTGGAAAAAAATTAAATATTTAATCCATTTGTAATTTATTTTGATAAGAACAATTTTAAAATATAATTTATTCAATGAATCTTCTTTTCCTTACTGTTTTGAAATGCTAACTTTCAAATACCTTAAATTCCGACATGTTATTGAGTCTATTTATGGATTTCTGTTCCATTTCACTGATTTGTCTATCTAAAACTACTTGCGTATTTCCTTGATTCACCATCAATAGAGAGTTGGTGGCAAAAATCCTGTCCTACAAACATTGGCTGACCTTTTCAAATCAGGCACCCCTTATAGCCAGCTCTTGGGTGGTGAGCGATGCCAGGCTATAAATCCCAGACTTAACCCGCTAGTTGACTTCAAATTAAAAAAGAAATTCCTAGTCAATTTTTGGAAAATATGTGGACAGATCATTAGTTTTATACATTAGAACAGCAGCAACAACAACGGAAAAACCAAAGGTTAAGTGTCAAAATTCAATGTTTAATTTCATTTTTGATTATTTTATTACAAAAAACAATAAAAATATTTTAACAAATATACAAAAACATGCAAGCAAATGTGAAAATGAAAAACAATTAAAATCTTGCCATTTATAGATAACACTGTTAAACATTCTTAAATATAGGATTCCAGAGTTTTCCTTTTGCAAATAAATCATATAGGACAAAACTAGAATAATACTGTATGCATAATGTTTTGTAACCTAACTTTTAAAAACTTACGTGTAAACATCTTTCCATGTCAATAAATATTGATCCGAGTAATCAAATGATATGCCTAACTCTGTAGTAGGCACAGAGGTAGGCACTAGAGAGGCATCTGCAAACAAGAGAAATATAATCACTGCCTTCAGGGAACCTGGAGACCAGTGAAAAGAAAGGTGAATTAATTACTGTGAATGCGACAATTAATATAGAGTTGTGCAGAGTGCTATGGAAACAGGTAAGAGGAGTCCCTGATTATTTAGGGAGGTTTGAGGAAATGATACTTAAATTGAAACCTGAAAGATGGATAGAAGATAGGAAGGAGGAGGGGAAAGAATGTTTTAGGTCTTTGGTACTCAAAGTATAGTCCACAAACTAGCGGCATCACCATCACCTGGGAACTTGTTAGAAATGCAGGAAATTTGTATACACTTTGAAGTTTGAGTTCATGCTGTGGACAATTGGAATCCATCTGAGAACTGGAAATAAGTCCAGTATTAGAGAACAGGAAGAGCAGTGATACATTTGAAGCTAGAGCGGAGGCAGGATTTTACAGTTACCCCGTATGTGTATGTGAGGGCACACGTGAGTGCTTGGGGGAGGGATTCTTAGTCACAGTGAATTGGGAAAGCATTGATAGGTTTTCTGAGGAAGAATGACATGATCAGGTTTGCTTTAAGATATCACAGTCCTTGTCTTCTCAATTGTGTTTGACACAGTTGATCACTTACTTTTCCAGAAGTCACATTTATCCCTTGGCCTTAGGGACCACTCCTTACTTGGCTATCTTCCTGCTTCCTTGGCTATGACTTCTCAGTCCCTCCTCCTGGTGTCTCCTCATCTCAACTTCTCAACATTGGACTGCCCAGGCTTAGCAAGGTGATCTCATCCAGGACCATGGCTTTAAATGCCATTTATATGCTGATGACTATCAATTGGTAAGATAAATGCATGAGGATGTTCATCGTATCGCTTTTTATAATAACTAAAAACTGGAAACAACCTAAGTGTCCATCATGGAAGAATTTTAATTGTGCGCTCAATAATGAGATGCATTGCAACCATAATAAAGAATGAAGTAGAGCTCTGTATTCTGAAAGGGTTAGAACTAAATTCAGAAACAACATGTGTATTATATAAAACAATTTTTTTCTGTGTGTGCGAGAAAAGTTCAAGAAACTGTTGATTGTGATCATTTTGTTTTCATTGTACACTTAACCCATAAAAATGAAAGCTACTTTGTTTTATTTTTTGCTTTATTTATATGGCATATATTTCCATTTTAATTTTAGTCTGTCTTAATTGTGTCCCTTGTAGAATGCGTAGACTTAAGTATTTTTTGAGCTAATCAGAATTTTTTTCTGATAGGTTTTTTTCTAATAGGTTGCATCACCCCATATTCATTTATTGTCCTATCAGATGTACTTGGTATTATTTTGTCATTTTATATTTTCTTTTTCCTTTTTTGCTTCTTTGCTATTTCCTATAATCTGTTTTATCTGCCAGCATTTGCCTATGTGTTTTTTGTTTGTATCATTATCTGATGTCTAATCTTGTGAGACAGAAATCTAAAGCCAACCCGTTTTTCATTTATTTGCATGTAATATGTTTCTCCTACTCATCTTGATGCTTACAGAATTTTTATGTTTTGCTTTAAAATGAACAGTTTCCCTAGCATATGTTTGAGACTGGATTGCTTTCTAATTAATTTTTGGGGGTACGTGGAAAGCCCTTGTTGTATGCAAATATAGTTCTTCACTATAAGACTTTTTTGTTTTATGTTGAGTAATATTTCTATTCTATTTATTTTGTGCATTTCTTCAGGAATATCAATTAGCTGTATGTTGGATCTTCACTATCTTTCCTCTATATTTATCATTGTTTTGCTTAGATTTATCTCTTAAACCTCTGTTCTTCAGTGGTTTCATTTTCTGTGGTATAAATTTTAAAAAGTCCTTCTAATTTCCATTGTGAGACTGCTATGGCATTTACAGATTTTTTTCTAAATTCTATCAGTCTCTTAAGAGAATCTCTTTTGTTTATATGAATTTTATTACCTCAAGAAAAAAAGCAGAATCTTTCTAAAATATTTTTGTGTCCTATAATAAATCTTTCCCAAAAGGATGTTCTTTCTGTCACTTTTTGAATGCTGTGTTTCATTTTTGTAGCTTGGAGACAGTCTTCACAGAAATCATTTTGGGTTTTTCTGTGTACTCAACTTTGAATGAAGGCAAATTATTTCTGGCTCCCCAAAGTTAATATTGGCTAGATTTACCAGGCATTTTTTGACTGTTTATCTTGGAGGTATTAGAATAGTACTTTTAGATCTTAAGTAGGAGAACCAGAGATGCAGGTTTATGTTAGCAGTTGAGTCAGTCAGAATCCTGAAAGGCACTGGGGGTGGGATGGGACAGGATCTGAAAAATTTGCCTCTATAGTTTCTCTCTATGATTGTTAAAAATATTGTACTAAGGGTGACCTTTTCCTATCACGCTTTCTATATGGTAGATTACTATAAGCTTTTCTTCTGTGCATATACATATATTATATATACATACATTTTATGAAAATGACATTATAGATGTTATTTTGATAACATATTCCTTTGAGGATATATATCTATATATATAAATAAAAATGTAAGGACACATATATGAGTAGTTTGACTTACTATCTCTACTGATGATAGCTTACAAATCAAATATTTAAGGTGTGCTTTTATTTGAAAGATTTTATCCAAATCCTTCAAATAAGGTAGTAATATTTGTCAAGAAAATGGAAAATTATCTAACAGAAAAATGCATTGAAATATACTACATTTATTATATAATTTTGTATTAATAACAACTCTAAGTAGTAGATAAAATAATTTTATTTCCCAAATAAAAAATACAGCATAATGATTGACTAGTCCATGTTTATGTAGCTGGTAACAGCTGGGATTCAAACCCAGGTCTTTATAATTTTAAATGTGGTTTTTATTATATTCTACTGCTTTGTGTATTTGTGAAAGGCCCTTTCATTTTTTCTCTTTATGCTTAATTTGTATACTCACCCTCATTCTGTTTTTAGGACCAATTTGACCTAATCTAGGAAGAATCTGAGGAGCTTAGTTGGATAATCTGTGTGAAGCATATTTTACTTGCCCTTGGTGGTTTGTATTTGATCAATTGTGAACCAATTTTGGAACCTGGGCTTCTGCTTATATAGGATGAGGATTTTATCTTACTATTGCTTGTTGCCTCCTAGGAACTGAAAATCCTGTTTTGATTCTAGGCCAAGGATGTGGCCTTGGTCATTGTAGGAGACTTCTCTGATGTTAATTACTGAAAGCTTTGCAGTCTCTGAATATTGCCTGGTTTTATACTTCCTATCACTCGTTGCCCCCCACCCAAATGTGCCGTCATCTCATACTAAACCTTTCTAATTACAGTACACCCAAGACCTGTGGTCTGTTACACTTCATTTGTAATACTCTGTTCTGTCTGATATGCTTTTTATTTCCTACCAGTTTAGGTATCTGCGACTGACCTTCACCCTACCATCTGTCATTTCTCAATGATCAGGTCTAATCCTGGCCCCACCCCTACCCCTTACACGGCCTTGTTCCTTGCTGCATAATCCAAGCAGTGACCTAAGGTATTACACCAAAGAACATGAGAATCACTGTGTGAGTTGGTGGTATATGTCGCAGCAGTACATTGAACAGAGTTATAAGACATCTTAGTAGTTCCCTAGCCTAAACCTCTCATATTATGGATGAGGAGACTGAGGCAAAGCTTTGCACTCTGTGTCACAGTTGGTGGCAGAGATAGAACTGGAATTAATAGTAACCTCATTTTAAATTTCTGTTATATCCACTTTGAACAAATAGCCCCGTCAGTATGTCTTTAACATGTTTTTAAAAATACAGTTTGGGATGACAAAAAATCATTTCAGTATGCACTATCAATGTCTGGTAAGAGTTAACACTTGTGTATTTCTGTTTTTATATGGAAATACCAAAAAAGGAATTGTTTGGAAATTCGTCTGTTTCCATAATTGCCAGTATGTGAAAGCTGGATTTTTAAAAAAGTAAAGCAGTCTCATTCCACCAGATGTCACTGTTTGCATGTAGCAATGAAGTTACAATGATTAAAAATACAATTTCCCCCTCCCCAATCATGTTTTGTAAAATGTATATATATACACACATATATATAGTTATATACTTACTCTTCTATAGACTTGTTATTTTATCAAGACTATATTTTCTGATCTTTTTAAAACATACGAAGTATTCATATGCCTCTGCTGTAGATTTCAAAGAAAAAAATTATAAAAGACTAAAGAAAGTTATTCGTAGATTAACATTTTCAAGAAGATGAAAACCTAAAGCTTTTTCCAGACCTTGGCGTATGCTTTTTAAACAACATTCTCTGTAAGTTAATGTTTTTCAAATTGTGGATTGCGACCCAGTGAGTGGGTTGTGAAATCAGTTTAGTGTGAATCAGTTTGCTATGAGCACTTTAAAAAAATGGTATCTAGAATAGAACCATTGCATGTGAGATTGACTTTGATGAAACTTTTGTATGTGAGCACTCTTCAAATTCCCTGTATACATCTTCTATGAGTTACCTAAGAGTGACTGTGATCTACATCCTGTGAAGCCTCTCGCAGGCTTTTGTACACCAAAGAGCAAGATAAATTTGTTAAGGAAGAGATAGTGAAGCTGTGATGGAGAACCTGTCTGTTAGGGTCATGCCAAGGTAGGGGAGGATTGCTGGAGGGAGATCCCTTCTCCATGCTTCACAAGATGTAACTCACAGTCACCTTTATGTAACTCATAGAAGATGTGTGCAGAGATTTTTTCAGAGTACTCACAACTTAGAACAAATGTTTTCCAAACTTCTTTAACAGCATCATACAATCAGAAATACATTTCTCTCTCTGGCCTCATGGGATGCCAATGTGGACCCAAAAGGAGGTTTAACTTTCACTCCAAGAGAGGTGGGCTTGTTTCCTTCATTCAACTCCCTCAGTGTTCATAAACAATAGTGGTTATAATATCAATCACTTTCTTAGCATATTCTGTATGCAAGCCTTTTCACATACATGATTTCTAAGACATTTGACTCTGAAAAACTCACTGTTGCCATTTGTAAATGAGGAAACAGACTGAAGAAGGAAACAGCACAGGGAGGGGCTCAAATTCTGTTTTCTAACCTCATTCTAAAGGCTCACTCTTTCTACTATATTAGTGATTTTTAGTCTTTCTTGAGGATAAGAGTCATCTGGGTTGTTTGATAAGTTTGTCAATTCCCAGGCTCTATCACAAACCTACTGAATTAGAATCTTCAGAGAAGGGGTCTGGGAAGATGCAAATTTGATTTCATCCCAGGATATTCTTATGATTAGGCTGTTTTAGGAAAGATTGAGTACCTCAGTTGTTCTCCATCTTCAGAGTGTACAGAATTACCTTCAGGGCTGGTTATAACACAGATGGCTAGGCCTCAGCTCCTGAGTTTCTGACTCAGGTCTGTGGTGGGCTCAATAACTTGCATTCCTAACAAGTTCTTATATGATAATAATGCTGCTCAATAGGAAACACACTTTGAGAACCCCCAGCATCTCATGCCTTACCAGTGATTCTGTTTCCCAGGGCAGAGTATGGGGCTGGCTTTGGCTATGAGACTTTTCTTACTCAACCAAAATCCAACAGTATTTATTTAGTACCTACTCCATTCAAGTTTTTGGGAGACAGAAAATGAGTAAGTCTCACTTTTTCTCCCAAACAAGCCTATGCTCTACTGTGAAAAAGGCATATGGAATAGAATGCAGTATATTGTATAATGAAAGAGCAGATGAAATGCAACAGGGAAACCAGGGAGTCAGACATGAATCTGGGCTGGGTAGAGGAGGATTTGTAAAGGTCTGTGGAGGAGTTGAGATCTGAAGGTCTTGCTCTCATCATTCTCCATTTCCATAGCCACTCGGTACTATAATGGCCTGTTGATTTTGCCTGTTTCCCCTATTGCTCCTGGAGTAATCCCAGCACATAAGGCATTTTTTTTTTTGCATTGCAAATGTAGCTTGGGTGGGAGGTTGGGGGAAGGAAGCAGAGTTGGCAAAGTAGATGGTGCCCAGACTGTGAAGGACCCTGACTGCCAGAGTCAGGAGCTTGGGTTATATATACTGTGTGTGTAGTCAGTGAGATGTTTGGAGAGGGGGTGACTGATAACAACAGTTTCAGGGATATGTGGCATGGATTGGAGGAGGGAGGGTCTGGAAGTAAGGGACCAGCAAAGATGGTATCACAGGACTCAGATGAGAGAAGATGCAATGAACAGGAGAGATATCATGGAGGGAGAATGAACAGAAATAGTCATTACTATTGGGAGTGAGGAAGAGATTGGTGATGAAGAGATTTTCAGTCTGAACCACTGAGATAGTGGTGTTTTCCAGACAGAACTCTAGAAAGGGTTGGTTCTTTTCTCTGGACAGAAAGAAGGAAGCAGGGAAAATCTGGATAAAAATTTCCAGGTAAGTGCTTCATCTTTGTCATACAGGAACATAAAGGCTAACCTTAGGTAAGACTTTCCACCAAAGCCTCCATTCATGTCTATCAGAACTATGCACTCTAGAATGTCCAGTGACCTTCACTTTCTTCCAACCAGTCCAATTTCTGTTTATTTAGCATGCTTTTGGAATATGAAAGAGCAAAAGACAGTAAGTTATAAATGACTTTTACTATCCTGTTTCTGGCTTAGAGCCAGAGAAAAGTACAGCAGTGCTTCTAGATAACTTCTTAGTCACCGCTCTCCTCATCACCATCTCCTTCTCCTCCCAACCTATCTTAGAAATACTTATTCATCCTGATGTATGTATTCACTTGGCTCATTCTCTTAGTCCCTAGACTTTCCCCTGTTCCTTTGTTTTTCTGGATACACTGGAATTCAGCTTCAGAAAACAGAAACATCTTGTATTAGTCTGTTCATATGCTGCTAATCAAGACTGGGTAATTTATAAAAGAAAGAGGCTTAATTGACTCACAGTTCTGCAGGCCTGAGGAGGCCTCAGGAAACTTACAATCATGGTGGAAGGGGAAGCAAACATGTCCTTCTTCACATGGTGGCAGCAAGGAGAAATGATGAACAAAAGGGGGAAAAGCCCCTTATAAAACCATCAGCTCTTGTGATAAACCACTCACATCATGAGAACAGCACTATGGGGTAACCACTCCCATGATTCAATTACCTCCCACCGGGTCCCTCCCACAACACATGGGGATTATGGGAACTACAATTCAAGGTGAGATTTGGATGGGGACACAGCCAAATCATATCACAGCTGTAGCTATTTTAAGCAAAAAAGGACTTAGTAATGGGAATTTGGTGTTTTAAAATCAATGAGAGGGTTAGAAAAATGGGGCATTAGGTAGGGAGATCTCCTGGGGATGACTCACAGAGCATGTTTAACTGGCTGCCTGGGACGCTGCTGCTCCTGACACAGGAAGGCGGCATATCTGGAAGCCAGCACTGGCAACATACCACCTTAACTGAGATTCAGGGATTAAGTAGCCTTTACTGTCACAACTTTGGACTCTGGAGCCACACTGTGTCTGTTTGACGTGCTCACTGGCAAAAAACAAACAAATAAAAAACACAACTCACAAAGTCGTAACTTTACTGGAACACTGCTACAGAAGAACTCAACATTGTCGTGACTGTACTTGCCAACAGAAACATCAGAACCTTCTGCCTTCTGAATGGCATTTGGTTAGTGGATTCTAAATAATATCGAGAACACTGGCTTCAGGAGAGTTTTTTTTTTTTTTTTTTTTTAAAGATAGAATCTGACTCTGTTGTCCAGGCTGGAGTGCAGTGGCGTGACCTTGACTCACTGGAACCTCCGCACTCTGAGTTAAAACAATTGTTGTGTCTCAGCCTCCTGAGTAGCTGGGACTACAGGTGTGTGCCACTACACCCAGCTAATTTTTGTGTTTTTAGTAGAGACGAGGTTTCACTTTGTTGACTAGGTTGGTCTTGAACTCCTGGCCTCAAGTGATCTCCCTGCCTCAGCCTCCCTAAGTGCTGGGATTACAGGCATGAACCACCATGCCTGGCCAAGAGAGTTTTACCTTTCTATCCTTGGCAGTTCAGAAAAGCACGTTAGAAGGAGGATGGAATGGGTGTTAAGTGGCAGTGGTATTCACCTTGCTGGGAGTAGAGTTTTAAACTCTCCTTGAATTCAAGTATTTTAGTAGGTAAGATAGGAAGCTTTTATTCATGACTCTACTCTGACAAAGCCATATCTTCTCCAGCCTGGCTCTGAGTGGGTCTACTTCTTAACAGCAGGAATGATGGGATTTGAAGATTTCAGTATATTATTAACCTGCTGTAATCAGTTGGGTTTTTGTATGCTTAATTTTCACATTTGGTAACTCATAAAGTGATTCTTCATATAATAGTGTATCAATAAGTTAGAGGAAACAGTAGCTCTAAATGCTTCAATGTGAAATCGATATATCTATAATATGTATGTGGCACTTGACTATGTATATATTCTTGGATATTTTGTCTTTATGTTTATTTTATATTTATTTTACAGTTAAGTGTTACAGTACAAAAGTTAATGTATTTTTAAGCCAGTCTGTAGGTCAGTAATTAATGACTCATTTTACCTTCAAATTTTGATTTATCTCATCTCTTTAGCTTAATCTTGTATTGATAAGTTTTGTTCCATATATATTCTTACGTATATGTAGCTTGTAGTCTAAAAGAAAGACTTGATGCCTGAACAGTTTTCTGTTCATCCCAGCAAGAAGGGAAAACCATAATGTGAGAAGGCACTTCTGCTTAGGCTGATGCTTTGCCCCAGTCCAAGAAATGAAACTCTGTGTGTATATGTGGGCTTGGAATGGGGAGTAGGTGAGAGATCAGAAGGTAGAGAAGGTTTTTTTTTTTAACCTCTTTTGTAACTAGGCTTTCATAGGGTGAATTTATTATTCCAGTATAATGAAACAAAATCATCATAAATGTTACTATTAAAATGTATTAAGAACCAGATATTAGCATTTTTTGGATTATTTCTCATTTTGGATTATCTGACTTCTACCCAATCTCTGTTTAGTGCAGATGTCAAATGTCCATGTGTTTATTTGAGTGGAGTTATGAAATGAGGGCAAACATCTTATGCTTTGTCAATTACTTAAAAAACAAACTTATTGTTCTTATCACATTGTAGAATATTATATGGAATTCCTGTTATGGATGACAACCAAGAATATGTCCATATTCCTCTGACACCGCAAGGGATACCACCTGAATTGGCACAAGGAACTAGAGAGCGTGCTCACAAACCACACTTGCAAGTCTTGGGAGAGGAAGTAAGAAACTTTCTTTAATATTACTTTTTTGTACCTCACAGGTCCTCAAACTTTTTGGTTTCAGGAGACTTTTTTTACTCTTAAAAATTGTTGAGGGCTGGCCAGGTGTGGTAGCTCATGCCTGTAATCCCAGAACTTTGGGAGGACATAGCGAGAGGGTTGCTTGAGCCCAGGAGTTTGAGTCCAGTCTGGCCAACATAACGAGACTTTGTATCTACAAATAATAACCCAGCTGGGTGGCACACGTCTGTGGTCCCAGCTACTTGGGAGGCTAAGATGAGGGAATCACTTGAGCCCAGGCAATTGAGGCCTCCAATGAGCCGTGATTGCACCACTGACCTCCAGCCTGGACAACAGAGAGAGACCCTGTCTCAAAAAAAATTATTGAAGACCTCAATAATTTTTTATGTGAATTATATCTATTAACATGCTAGGAGGCCAATAGAACCTTGGGGAATCTGAGGGACTATAACAAAAGATCTAGTATTTGTGTTATCACAAAAGATGGGGAGAGACTGAAAAGTATTGAAATAAATTATATCTGAAAAGTTACCAGTTTGGCAAAAGGCAGAAAGCTATAGATTCAGGAGCCTGAGCAAATCCCAAACTGGAAAAATCCAAAGGAATATGGAACAAATCACATAATATTCAAACTTCTGAAAATGAAAGATAAAGAAAAGTGGGAATGGCTATATTAATATCAGATAAGATAGACTTCCAAGCAAGGAAAGTTCTCAGAGACACAGAGGGGCATTATATTAAGATAAAGAAAGCAACAAAAAAGAAAGGACATGCTACCTGTAGGGGAAAAACAATTTGAATGGAAATGGGTTTCTCATGAGAAGTGATGGAGGCCAGAAGTAAATGGCAGAACATTTTTCAAGTGCTGGAAGAAAACAACTGTGTTCCAGAATCCTATGTCCAGAAAAATATCCTTTAGGAATGAAGGAATCAAGACAGTCTCAGATAGAAGAAAATTTGTTGCCAGCATACCTACCCTAAAAGAATGGCTAGGAAAAGTTCTCTAAATAGAGAGAAATAAGAGAAAAAATTCAGGAATATATGGAAGGAACAAAGCCCATGTAAAGCAAAAATATGGGTAAGTACTATAAAACTTCCTTCTCCTTTTGAGTTTTCTAAGTTATGTTTGTCCATTGAAGCAAAATTTATCATGCTGATGTGGTTGTAACAGAATTTAGAGGACATATTTAAGACATATGTCTTAAAGAGACATAAAGGGAGGTGAGATTTCTACATATCACTTGAACTAGTAAAATAATACCCTCAGTCAATTGTGGTAAGCTATATTTATAAAATGTAATACTTAGAGTAACAATTAAAAAGCTATACAAAGAGATACACTAAAAACACTATAAATAAATAAAAGTAGAATTCTAAAATATGTTCAAGTAATGTACAGGAAGACAGGAAAAAGAAAACAGAGAAACAAAAGAAACCAGAGCAGACAGGAAACAAAATCTAAAATGACAAACTTAAACCCTAATTTAAATGTAAATGGTTTGAATTTAGCAATTAAATGACACAGTGGTAAAATGGATTAAAACACATGACCCAGATATATAATATTTACAAGGAACAAATTTAAAACATAATGATATAGCCAGTTTGAAAATAAAAAGGTTAAAAATACACAAACATCCATCAAAGAAAAGTGGGAATGGCTATATTAATATCAGATAAGATAGACTTCCAAGCAAAGAAAGTTCTCAGAGACACAGAGGACATTACATAATGATAAAAGTGTCAGCACATCAAGAAGACATGCCAGTCTTAAAAAATATATGCACCAGACCATAGAATTACAAAACATGCAAAGCAAAATCTATGAACTGAGAGGAGAAATAGACAATTCCACAATTATAGTTGGAGAGTTCTGCATTTCTCTCTCAAGAATTCATAGAACACTTAGAAAATCAGCAACAACTTCATCAACCAGTAGGTTCCAGTTGAAATTTATAGAACACTGTACCCAACAGAAGCAAAATGCATATTCTTTTCAGATGCCACGAAACATACACCAGGATAGAGCAAATCCATAAGGGACTAAAACTAGAAATCAGTAAGAGGAAGATAACAAAAATCTCCGAACACTTGGAATCTAACAGAATCTAACTCCAAACGGTACAACTATGAATAATCTATGGTAAAGGAGAAGTTGCTAGGAATTTAAAAAATACATTGAACTGAATGAAAATGAAAATACAACGTATCAAAGTTTGTGGGACATAGCTAAGCAGAATTTATAGCACTAAATGTTTTCAATAGAAAAGAGAAAGTCTCAAATTAATAATTTAAGCTCCCACTTAAGAACCAAGAAAAAAAAGAGCAAAATGAACCAAAAACAAGCAGAAGGAAGGAATAAAAACAGAAATCAATGACATGGAACACAGAAAAACAGTAAGGAAAATTAATGAAAGGAAGAGCTAGTCATTTGAAAAGATCAATGAAATTAATCTCTGGCAAGACTGACAAGAAAAAAAGAAAAGCCATAAGTTACCAATATTATAAATGAAATGAGGTGTTACTACAGACCCTGTAGATATCAAAAGATTAATATAGGAATACTATGAACAACTCTATACACACATACATTTGATTACTTAGATGATGTGAAGAAATTCTCGAAAAACACGAACTACCACAACTCACCCAGTATGAAATAGATTATTTGAATAGCCCTATAAGTATTAAGGAAATTGAATTATTGATTTATAGAACATTCCACTTCTCCTAAATATGTAAGCCCAGATGATTTTACTAGAGAGAATTCTACCACACATTTAAGGAACAGTTAACACTGATTCTATACAATCTCTTTAAGAAAATAAGAGGAGGGAAGACTTCTCAATTCATTTTTTGAAGCTAGTAATACCCTAGTACCTAAACTAGGCAGTAAACAAACAAACAAACAAACACACAAAAGGAAGAAAGAAAAATGCAGACCAATATCCTTGCTATGGTTCAAATGTTTGTCTCCTCCAAAACTCATGTTGAAATTTAATTGTTATTGTAAGAGTATTGAGAGGTGGGACCTTTAAGATGTGAGTAGGCCCTTATGGGTGGGAAGAATCTATTAGAAATGGGCAAGTTCAGCCCTCTTTTTCCCTCTTGGCCTTTCTGCCTTCCCCATGTGAGGACATAGTAAGAAGGCCTACATCAGATGCTAGTGTCTTGATCTTGGACTTCTTTCCAGCCTCCAGAACGGTGAGAGAATAAATTTTTATTCTTTATAAATTACCCAGTCTCAAGTGTTCTGTTACAGCAGTGCAAAACAGATTAAGGCAACTCCTTATAAATATTGGATATAGGAAAAAACTGCTTTAAAGTTCATATGGAACCAAAAAAGAGCCTGCATTGCCAAGACAATCCTAAGTCAAAAGAACAAAGCTGGAGGCATCACACTATCTGACTTCAAAATGTACTACAAGGCTACAGTAACCAAAACAGCATGGTACTGGTACCAAAACAGACATATAGACCAATGGAACAAAACAGAGTCCTCAGAAATAATACCACACATCTACAGCCATCTGATCTTTGACAAACCTGAGAGAAACAAGAAATGGGGAAAGGATTCCCTATTTAATAAATGGTGCTGGGAAAATTGGCTAGCCATAAGTAGAAAGCTGAAACTGGATCCTTTCCTTACTCCTTATACGAAAATTAATTCAAGATGGATTAGAGACTTAAATATTAGACCTGGTAGCAAGGCCTGGAGAAGGCCTTGGGTAGTACCATTCAGGACATAGAGCATGGAGGCAAAGACTTCATGTCTAAAACACCAAAACAACAGCAGCAAAAGCCAAAATTGACAAATAGGATCTCAGTAAACTAAAGAGCTTTACGCCAAAGAAACTACCATCAGAGTGAACAGACAGCCTACAGAATGGGAGAAAAATTGCACAATCTACTCTCATCTGACAAAGGGCTAATATCCAGAACACAAGAACTCAAACAAATTTACCAGAAGAAAAAACAAACAACCCCATCAAAATTGGGCAAAGGATATGAACAGGATTTCTGAGAGGTGCATTCATGGCCGAAAACGGGCATGAAAATGTAGAATGCTTTCAATGCATCAAATGCAAATCAAAACCACAATGAGATACCATCTCGCAGTTAGAATGGCAATCATTAAAGTCAGGAAGCAACAGGTGCTGGAGAGGATGTGGAGAAATAGGAACACTTTTCCACTGTTGGTGGGATTGTAAACTAGTTCAACCATTATGGAGAAAACAGTATGGCGATTCCTCAGGATCTAGAACTAGATGTACCATATGACTTAACCATCCCATTACTGGAGTATATACCCAAGGATTATAAATCGTATGCTGCTATAAAGACACATGCACCGCATTATGTTATTCTTGACACTATTCTATGTAAAGACTTGGGAATCAGCAAATGTCCATCATTGACAGATTGGATTAAGAAAATGTGGCACATATACACCATGGAATACTATGCAGCCATAAAAAGGATGAGTTTGTGTCCTTTGTAGGGACACGGATGCAGCAAACCATCATTCTCAGCAAGCTATCCACCAAGAACAGAAAACCAAACACATGTTCTCACTCCTTAGGTGGGAACTGAACAATGAGATCAACTGGACCGGGAAGGGAACATCACACGGGGAGATTTATCATGGGAGGTAGGGGAGGGATTGCATTAGGAGTTATATTTGATGTAAATGACGAGTTGAGGGTGCTGACGAGTTGATAGGTGCAACACACCAACATGGCACAATTATACATATGTAACAAACCTGTCACGTTATGCATATGCCCTGGAACTTTTTTTTTTTTTTTTTCGGTTCTAATCACCTGAAGCTTTATTAGTAAACAATTCCTAATGATTATTGCTAAAAGTCTGGACAAATCACTTAAAGAGCTTTATTTTTTATCTTATTTTTTTTTTTTTTTTTTTAAATTTATTTTATTATTATTATACTTTAAGTTGTAGGGTATGTGCATAACATACAGGTTTTGTTATATATGTATACTTGTGCCATGTTAGTCTGCTGCACCCATCAGCTCGTCATTTTACATCAGGTATAGCTCCCATTTGATCCCTCCCCCTCCCCCTCCCATGATAGGCCCGA
Organism: Papio anubis; assembly: GCF_008728515.1. Taxonomy (NCBI): domain Eukaryota; kingdom Metazoa; phylum Chordata; class Mammalia; order Primates; family Cercopithecidae; genus Papio; species Papio anubis. Next base: position 68,786,803 of record NC_044982.1, on the reverse strand, counting down.
TTGTGTGATGTTCCCCTTCCTGAGTCAAGTGATCTCGTTGTTCAGTTCCCACCTATGAGTGAGAACATCTTTGATTGTTTGGTTTTCTGTTCTTGTGATAGTTTGCTAAGAATGATGGTTTCCAGCTGCATCCATGTCCTACAAGGCGCAAGCTCATGCATGGCTGTGAGTATTCCATGGTGTATGTAATGCCACATTTTCTTAATCAATCTGTCACTGATGGACATTTGGGTTGATTCAAGTCTTTGCTATTGTGAATAGTGCTGCAATAAACATGCACGTGTGCGTAATGTGCTGTATGCTTAGCATAAATTTATAATCACTTTAGGTATATCCCCAATAATAGGATGGCTAGATCACTATAAATTTTATCTAGTTCACAGATCGCTTGAGGGGTCATGCATGCTGTTTCCATAATGGTTGAACTGGTTTGCAATCCACCAGCAGTGTAAAGGATGTTCCTATTTCTCTCCATCCTCTCCAGCACCTGTTGTTTCCTGACTTTTAATGATTGCCATTCTAACTGGTGTGAGATGTGGTATCTCATTGTGGTTTGGTTGCATTTCTCCTAATGGCCAGTATTGATGAGCATTTTTCATATGTCTGTTGGCTGTGAATGTCCTCTTTTGAGAATGTCTGTTCATGTATCAGCACGCCCACACAATAGAGTTATTTATTTCTTATAAAATTATTCGGTACTACCAGGTTCTGGATGGTAGCCCTTTTGTCAGATGAGTAGATTGCAAAATTTTTCTCCCATTCTGTAGGTTGCCTGTTCACTCTGATGGTAGTTTCTTTTTGCTTGATAAAGAGCTCTTTAGTTTAATTAGATCCCATTTGTCCATTTGCTTTTGCGTTGCTTTTAGAAATTGTTTTAGACATGAAGTCTTTGCCCAATACCCTATGTCCTGAATGGGTACTACCTAGGTTTTCCTCTAGGATTTTTATGGTATTAAGGTCTAACATTTAAGTCTCTAATCCATCTTGGATTAATTTTAGGTATAAAGTGGGGAAAAGGATCAGTTTCAGCTTTCTACTGATGGCTGTAATTTTTCCCAGCACCATTTATTAAATAGGGGAATCCTTTCCCCATTTCTTATTTTCTCAGGTTTGTCAAAGATCAGATGGCTGTAGATGTGTGGTATTATTTCTGAGGGATGTTCTGTTCCATTGGTCTATATCTCTGTTTTGGTACCAGTACCATGCTGTTTTGGTTACTGTAGCCTTGTGGTATAGTTTGAAGTCGATTGGCGTGATGCCTCCAGCTTTGTTCTTTGACAGTTGTCTTGGAGATCACGAGGGCTCTTTTTTGGTTCCATATGAACTTTAAAGCAGTTTCAATTTCTGTGAAGAAACTCATTGGTAGCTTGATAGGGGATGGCATTGAATCTATAAATTACGGGCAGTATGGCCATTTTCCGCGATATTGATTCTTCCTATCCATGAGCATGGTATGTGTTCTTCCATTTGTTTGTGTCTCTTTTATTTCACTGAGCAGTGGTTTGTAGTTCTCCTTGAAGGTCCTTTACATCCCTTGTAAGTTGGATTCCTAGAGTATTTGATTCTCTTTGGAAACAATTGTGAATGGAAGTTCATTCATGATTTGGCTCTGTGTTTGTCTGTTATTGGTGTATAAGATGCTTGTGATTTTTGCACATTAATTTTGTATCCCTGGACTTTGCTGAAGTTGCTTATCAGCTTGGAGATTTGGGCTGAGACAATGGGGTTTTCTAAATATACAATCATGTCATCTGCAAACAGGACAATTTGACTTCTTCTTTTCTAACTGGGCCTGATTTCTTTCTCTCTTGCCTAATTGCCCCTATAGAACTATACTATATTTGAATAAATTAGTGAAGAGACATCCCTGTCTTAATACCAACATTTTCAGTTTTCCGGTTTTGCCCATTCGGTATGATGTTGGCTGTGGGTTTGTCATAAATGGCTCTTTATGATTTTGGTGCGTTCCATCAATACCCGAATTTATTGGCGTTTTTGGCATGAGGGCTGTGAATTTTGTCAAATCAGCAGAATATACATTCTTCTTAAACTTACATCGTACTTGCTCCCAAGATTGACCATATGGTGGTAAAGGCGCTCCTCAGCAAATGTACAAGAACAGAAATTATAACAAACTGTCTCTCAGACCACAGTGCAATCAAACTAAGAACTCAGGACTAGAAACTCAATCAAAACAGCTCAACTACATGGAAGCAGACAACCTGCTCCTGAATGACTACTGAATTTACATGAAATGAAGGCAAAAATAAAGATGTTCTTTGAAACCAATGAGAACAAAGATACAACATACCAGAATCTCTGGGACACATTTAAAGCAGTGTGCAGAGGGAAATTTATAGCACTAAATGCCCACAAGAAGCAGGAAAGATCAAAAAATTGACACTCTAACATGTAATTAAAGAACTAGAGACAAAACAAAAGCAATTGAGAAGCTGGCAGAGAGGCAAGAAATAACTAAGATCAGGCAGAACTGAAGGGAGATAGAGACACAAAAAACCCTCAAAAATCAATGAATCCAGGAGTTGGTTTTGAAAAGATAACAAAATTGACAGACCACTGGCAAGACTAATAAAGAAGAAAAAAGAGAAGAATCAAATCGGCCTTAATTAAAAATGATAAAGGGGATATCACCCACCATTACAGAAATACAAACTACCATCAGGAATGCTATAAACGCCTCATAAATAAACTAAACCTAGAAAGAAATAGATAATTTCCTGAACACTTACCTCTTCAAGACTAAACCAGGAAAGAAGTTGAATCCCTGAATAGACCAATAGCAGGCTCTGAAATTGAGGCCAATAATTAATAGCCTACCAACCCAAAAAAAAAAGTCCAGGACCAGATAGGATTCTAGCTAATTCTACCAGAGAGGTATAAGGAGGAGTTGGGTACCATTCCTTCTAAAACTTATTCAATCAATAGAAAAAGAGGGGAATCCTCCTAGCACCATTTAAGGCCAGCATCATCCACAGTACCACAACCTGTGAGAGACACAACAAAAAAAGAGAATTTTTAGACCAATATCCCTGATGAACATCGATGCAAAAATCCTCAATAAAATACTGACGGATTCAACAACACATCAAAAAGAAACATCACCACATGATCAGTGGGCTTCATCCCTGGGATGCAAGGCTGGTTCAACATTAAGCAAATCAATAAACATAATCCAGCATATAAGCAGAACCAAAGAACCAAGAACCACCGTTATAATAGATGCAGAAAAGGCTTTTGACAAAATTCAACAGCCCTGGAACTTAAAGTATAATAATAATAATAAATAAATAAATTTAAAAAAAAAAGAAAAAAAATATTGGATATAAAAATCCTTAACAAATGTTAGGTCATAGAATTAAAAATACATAAAAGGAATTATCCACCACGACTTTAGGGAATTATTCCAGAGATTTGAGGCTGGCTCAGTACTGGAAAGTCAATCTTTGTAATTCATCATTTTAACAGAATAAAGAAGAAAAATTACATGATCATATTAATCAATGAAGAGAAAGCATTTGACAGATTTCATCACCCATTTTCATGATAAAAATTTTCAGAAAAATAGGAATGGAGGGAAACTTCTACAGCTTGATAAAGAGCAGCTACAAAAACCTACAGCTAACATAGTATTTAATGGTGAAAGCCTGATTGTTTCCCCACACCACTCTTATTCAACATAGTGCTGGAAATTCTAGGCAGTGCACTAAGGCAAGAAAGAGAAAGAAAAGCTTGCAGACCAGAAAAGAAGCAATACAGCTGCCCCTATGTGCAGATGACATGATTGTCTACATAGAAAATTCTGAGGAATCAGCCGGGTGCAGTGGCTCATGCCTGTAAGCCCAGCACTTTGGGAAGCCAAGGCGGGCAGCTTGCTTGAGCCCAAGAGTTTGAGACCAGCTTGGGCAACATGACAAAATCCCATCTCTACAAAAAATACAAAAATTAGCTGGGCATGGTGGTATGTGCCTGTAGTCCCATGGCCTTAGGGCTTTCTGGGTGGCTGAGTTGGGAGGATCACCTGAACCTGGGAGTTTGAGGCTGCAGTGAGCCGTGATCATGCCACTGCACTCCAGCCTAGACAACAGGGAGATCCCCATGTCAATAAATAAATAAATAAATAAATAAATAAATAAATAAATAAGTTCTGAGGAATCTGTACAAGAAAAATCTCACAGAACTAATAACTGAGCTCAGTAAAGTGACAGGATACAAAATAAACATGAATAATTCATTGTATTTCTATGTATCTATAGATGAACATGTACTGAAATATATACTGAAATTAAAACTGTATCATTTATAACTGCTTAAAACTGAAATAATTAAGTGTAAATCTAACAAAGCATGTGTAAGAGTTAGATGCTGAGGACTACAAAATGCTGATAAAAGAAATAAAAGTGATCTAAGTAAATAGAGAGATTCCCTATTTATAGATTGGAAGAATCAGGATAGTAAACCTGTCATTTCTCCTCAAATTGATATACAGATTTAAGCAATTCCTGTCAAATTTCCAGCAAGGCTTTTTTGTACATGTAAACAGGAGTATTCTAAAGTTTGTATGGAAATGCAAAGGAAGTAGAATAGCTAAAATAATTTTGGATAAGAGGAATAAAATAAGAGAAATAAGTTTAGCTGACTTCTTGACTTACTGTGTTACAGTCATTAAGATTGTGTGGTCTTGGTGGATGCATAGGCCTATAGATCAATGGGACAGAGTAGAAAACCCACAAATGGACTCCTACAGATATGCTGCACAACTGATTTTTTTTATAAAAATGCAAGAAGTAGTCAATGGTGTAGGATGGCTTTTTCAAACAATTGCTGCTGAATCAATTGTACATCCCTTAGCCAAAAAAAGAACCCTGACCTAAGTCTTGCATCCTATAAAAAATGACTTAAAATAATAATTCATAGACAAATGTAAAATATAAAACTATTAAACTTGTAGACAAAACAGGAGATCTTTGGGATTTACGGCTAAGCAAAGCATTCTTAGACTTGACACCAAAAGCACTATTTGTACAAGGGAAAATAGGTAAATTGGACTTCATCAGAATTAACTTTTTTTCTCTTCAAAAGACCCTGTTAAGAGGATTAAATACAAGCCACAGACTCAGAGAAAATATTTTGCAAAACACATATCCAGCAAAAAATTAGTATCTAGAATACATAATGAATTTTCAAAACTCAATATAAAAAAATCTAACTGGAAAGTGGGCAAAACCATTAGTAAACATTTCACCAAATAGGATATGTAGATGACAAAGAAGCATATGAAAAGATGCTCAACATCATTAGCTGTTAGGGAAATGCAAATTAAAACCACCATAAAATATTACTACAGAAAGGTTAAAATAAAATAATAGTGATAACACCAAATGCTAGTAAGGATGTGGAAGAGAAATAGGATCATTGATATATTGTTTTTGGGAAGGTAAAATGGTACAGATGTCTAGAAAGCAGTTTGGTAATTAGAGAAAGATCCAAAGTATGCATGCAGTTCTGTAAGATAAAGTGTCCGGGCACGCATGCAACCCAGCAATTGCATGCCTGGGTGCTTATCTTACAGAAATGAAAATTTATAATTACATTATAATTTGTACACAAAGGTCATCACAGCTTTATTAATAGAAGCCAAACTCTCTGTGGGCTTCTCACAGTGTACTCATGCCAGAATAAACTGCAGCCTTGAACCATTGCTCAGCCTCCTTACCTGTGAGCTATGAATACTGAAGCAGATTGCACAGTGAAAAAAACCAAAAAGCTCAAACAGGAAACACTCTGGATATCCTTCAGTGTGTTAAGAAAACTGTGGTACATCCATAGGTGGAATACTAATCGCCAGTAAAAAGGAAGTAACTATTGATATATGCAACAACAATGAATCTTAAGATAATTATGCTGAAAAATCCAATTCTAAAAGATTACATACTGTGTAATTTCATTATACAACTTCCTCGAAATGACAAAATTATACAAATAAAGAATAGAATAGTGGTTTCCAGGTTTTCAGGATGGGGGTTAGGATGAGTAAGACTTTAAAGGACAAGATGGATCCCTTATGATGATGGAAATGTTTTGTAGCTTGACTGTTTCATGTCAACATGTTGTTTATGATATGGTACTATGGTTTTGCATGATATTGTCTTTGGGCTAAACTGGATAAAGGGAAGATGGGATATCTTTGTATTATTTCTTAAAACTGCATGTGAATCTACAATTATCTCAAAATAAAAAGCCTAATACCAAAATTGTGGTCCGTGGAACAGAGAAAAAAAAGAAAAAAAATTTAGCTTCAGTTAAAAAGATAATTGTTACATGATGATGTATACAATAAAAAACCTTGTTGCAATTGAAATCTGAAACTGTACTGATGACTTCCATACTTTATTATGTTAAAATCTATTGTTTTATCTTGTACTTGGAATGGATCTTTTACTCATGAATTATTTCAAATAACATCACACATTAGTTATTTGGAAAATGTTGTTCATTCAGTTATTTAACTCTTCAAATGTTGACACATTTCAGTATAATATACAATATCAAAATAGATTATTTTTTAAATTGTCAGAAAAGTTCTTTAGCATTGGGAACCTTGCAAACTCATGTTAAGGGACACACGTTTTCCAAAATTCTAATTTTTGTTCAAAAGCTCAATTTTTTTCATTGTCACAAATACACTCGGTTGTTTTGTTTGAAGTGACAAGTTTGCTTCATTCCTTTTTAAGAAAAATCTTGCCATATACCCAAGTCTCAATAAACATGATTTGATGTTTGTTTTCTTAAATGAAAATGGAGGCTAGTTCAGTTCACAACTCAAACAATAGCACACATGCATTTCCTCCAAACCACCATCATACTTCACCATGGCCACAGATGTATTTTGTTTGTATTTCTCATTTACTCACATTAAATATTAAGATGTGTGGAGATTTAATAAAATTAAAAATTTTTCCTTCTTTCTGGTGGGCATTTTTAAGGTGCTGCTGTCTTGATTCATGCTTTGGCACTGTGAGTTTCACCATATATATAATATATATATACACACACACTATATACATATATACACATATATATGTGTGTGTGTATATATACGTGTGTGTGTGTGTGTGTGTGTGTGTATATATATACATTTTTTCCCCATCAATGCAAATGTTAACATAGTGAAAAAGGCAAATAACCTTCCCCAGGGTCTCAGATTACATTTTGAAAACTGATATTCTGCCTTAGGTTTCATTTAAATGAAACTTAACTTGACCCTGAAACTAATTTGCATGTCTCTTTCCCTTAGTGAACAGGATACTCTGACCTTGGGTCATCAGTATGAACAAGAGTTATTGTATCAGCTTGTAATATGCATCATGGCCTTAGGAGGTATGCAGGAACTGTTAAACACACGTTAACCCAGGATGCTTCAGAGTTAGTCATTCAGTTTGCTATGCAACAGCCATTGTCCTTTCAAGTTCTGGCAGCCACTACCTCTGTTGCTTCTAATATTTTCCTAGGACTCTTCTTAGAAGTTCTGAGCATTGCTAGGAGAAGCAATTTACCATGGTTAGTCTTATTTACTAGTTTAATTTAATAAATTCTCTCCTGAAGGTGCATCTGTACTTTCCCTTGAGAGCAAATTATTGTTGTTTAGTGATAGCTTTCCTGCACTTCCTACTTGGAGACTTGTATCTTAACTTCTAGGGCAGTAGTTTTATTCTGGTTGCTTAAGCTGCTGGAAAGGTACTCCATGGGAAAAATTACTGTACTATATGTGACATAACATTTGAATACCTGAAATCCTCTTAATGTGTAGGTGATCCTTAGAAGATTTGCCAGCTGTTTTTGGACGAGTTTATTCATCTTTTAGTAAGGACTTCCTGGCTCTAGGTCTGTACAGCATAAAGTGATGCGCTATGCCCAGCATAACAGGACAAGTGAGACCAAAAACTTAATTTTGAAGTCTTATGCTGGAAAAATTACCTGGCAACTACAAAATCTGCCTTTCTCAAAATACTGTATTCTTCTGGGAAACAGGAAACATGTGATCAAGTATATGGAATAGTTGAGGATTATATCTCTGACTAGAAATAAAAGCACTCCAGATGCAGTGACACTTTATAATAGTGAATCTTTATTTACTGGGCTTGGGTTTTCATGTATTACTCTGGAAAGTCTGTGTATCATCCACATTCCAGATGTCATTGTTAAGCATTCATTTTTAAAGCTAGAGTTATGTCTTTTTGCAGTTGATGCTTTAAAATTGAGCTCATTTTCCTGGTGAAAGACAGATCATTTTGGGGAAAAGGCATAGTCCAATTAAATATTATTACAAGTAAATAAAAATATTAAAGAAAACATAATTATCAATATTATGGCAAAACATAATTATCAATAATATTGTGGCTTCATAAAGCTATTATTTTAAAATCTTACCACATTTTCTTCAAGATCTTGTCATGAATACCTGATTATTATTTTTTTGTATGTAACTATGGAAAATTTTTTCTTTTTACTGTTTTATTATTATTTTATTTTATTTTTTGTTTTTTGAGGTGGAGTCTCACTGCAATGCCCAGGCTGGAATGCAATGATGTGATCTCAGCTCACTGCAACCTGTGCCTCCTGAGTTCAAGCCATTCTCCTGCCTCAACCTCCCAAGTAGCTGGGACTACAGGCGTATGCCACCATGCCCAACTAATTTTTATATTTTTAGTAGAGATGGAGTTTCACCATATTGGCCAGGCTGGTCTCAAACTCCTGACCTCAAGTGATCCACCTGCCTGGGCCTCCCGAAGTGCTGGGATTACAGGCATGAGTCACTGTGCCCAGCTTATTATTTTATAATAGTTTTATTTTTAAAAATAGTTTTAGACTTACAGAAAACCTACAAAGACAGTATGGCAGTTTCCCATACATACCACACTGTGTTTCTCCTATTATTAACATAGTAATGGTGGATTGAATAGTTGTCTCCAAAAGATATGTCCAAGTCCTAACCCATGGCACCTGTGAGTGTGACCTTATTTAGAAATAGAATCTTTGCAGATGTAGTTAAGGATCTTGAGATGAGATCATCCATAGGGTGGGCCTTAAATCCCGTAACCTTATAAAAGGTGAATGCCATGTGAACACACACAGAGACACTCAGAGAAGAAGGCCACGTGCTGGTGGAGACAGAAATTGGAGTGATGCTGCTGCAGGCAAAAGAATGCCAAGGATTGCCAGCAACCCCTGAAGCTGGGAAGAGCAAGGAGGAATTCCTCCCTAAAGTCTTCAGAGGGAGCATGGCCCTCCCTTCACCTTGAATCCTGAACTGTGAGAGAATGTTTGTTGTTTTAAGCCAAGCAGTGGTAATTTGTTATGGCTGCCCTCGGGAATTTATATGACGTATTACAGTAGTATGGTGCATTTGTTAAAATTAATGAACCAATGTTGATACATTATTGTTAACTAAGATCCACATTTCATTCAGATTTCCTTAGTTTTTATGTAATGTCCTCTTTCTGTTTCAGGATCTCATCCAGGATACCATATTTACATTTAGTTATCAAGTCCGCCTTAGGCTCCTCTTGGCTGTGATACTTTCTCAGACTTTCCTTGTTTTTGATGGCTTTGACAATTTTGAGGAGTTCTGGTCAGGTATTTTGTAGAATGTCTCCCATTTGGGATTTGCTTGATCTCCTCCCCTCCCTTCCTTTCCTTAGAGACAGGGTCTTGCTCTGTTGCCCAGGTTGGAGTGCAGTGACGTGATCGTGGCTGACTACAGCCTTGACCTCCAGGGCTCAAGTGATCCTCCCACTTCAGCCTCCTGAGTAGCTAGGACTACAGGCACATGTCACTATACCTGGCTAATTTTTAAGATTTTTTGTAGGGTCTTACTTGCTTAAGCCAGTCTTGAACTTCTGGCCTCAAGTGGTCCTCCAGCCTTGGCCTCCCAAAGTTCTGGGACAGGTGTGAGCCACCACACCCAGCCATGATGTTTCTCTGATTTGATGGGATTATGTGATTTTCTGAGGAAGACCACTGAGGTAAAAAGTGCCATTTTCATCAGGTATCAGGGGTATGTACTATGGACATGATTTATCAGTGTTGATGTTAACCTCCATCACCTGGCTAGGTAGTGTTTACCAGGTTTCTTCATTTAAAGTCTCTCTTTGTTTCCCTTCCCATATTATTCTCTTCAGAAGAAAGTCACCATGCACAGCCACACCTAAGAAGTGGGGAGTTATGCTCCATCTCCTTGAGGGTAGAGTGTCTACAAAAATTTATTAGAATTCTTTTGTATAGGAAGTGTGTCTATTCTTCTCATTTATTTATTTACTCAGTCATTTATTTATGTCAGTATAATTTGAGAATATTTACATTATACTTTGAGTTGTAATCCAATATTACATTATTATTATTAGTTTTGATAAAATTTTTTGATCTTTGGCCATTGGGAACTCCTTCAGTTGGCTCCTGTGTCTCTTTTGACACCCTATCATTGTGGGATTTTTAAAATAACACTTTCTTAATTTTTGGCAGTATTAGATATTCTAGGTTCATCTTGTATATTTCCTGCCCTAGTCCCAGAATCAGCCATTTCAACAAGGAGTCCTAGGTCTCTTTATTGGGGAATATAATTAAAAACTAAGATCCAGGCAGTAGGTGTACTTGTTTCTACTGGGCATTGTTGCTTCTAGGTCTTGTCAGCTGTCAAAGCAAGGAAATATATGTGTGTACACAAACTTGTATAAATAAATACATGTATCTATACATATTTCTATATGTAAACCTCTGTATCTATAGTAAGCTAAATATGAGTTCTTACTGATGCATCCAACTCTAATCCATTACCTCATGGGTCGTTCTAGTTCCTTTTTTTCTACTCCACTTGTACTCCAGCAGTGACAAACCAGTCTTTCGTAATTCTCCCTCAATTTATTAAATTTTTCAATTCCAGTACACATGCATAGAAGTATCAGAATTGTTAATTCATAATCATGTGGAATACAACTTTATTACCTAATGTGTAACACTATGTGCACAGTTCCTTTTGCCTTAAGTTTTATGTCCTCATTTCCAATGTAACTGAGGTCAACAACTTTTCCCCCCACCCCTTTGGGTGAGATTGTTTCATATGTTTGTAATACAGTTAGATTGTTTTATTACATTCTGCATTCCATCCTGGGATTCCTCCTGACCTCCTAAATGATTTTTAAAAATTCATATTAAAGAAGAGATCAGGCATATTTAGGGTGGTATGGCCATAAGCATCAATTTGCATTGCATTAAAATTCAACTCTTATGCTTCAAAGTTCAGTGGGTTTTTAAAAATGTATAATGTCATGTAGCCACAATTCTACAGAATACTTTCACGTCACTAAAAATATCCCCTAGGCCTGATTAATTTTTATTTGGAAAAGAAATACAGAAACCAAACTAGCAAACACCTGAGAATATGTTAGTAAGATTTTGGAAATGTTAACATTTTGTCATACTTGTTTCATATTTTTTAAAATAAAATTTTAAAAATTATTAAATTAAGGCCTTTTGTACTTCTTAATTCCATTTCTCTTCCTCCCTACCCAGCAGTTACTGGTATAATTATAGTAGTTTTTCCATTCCATGAGTTTATACTTTACTAGATGTATTCGTGAGCCTAACCAATAAATAATACTTTTTTTGTGTTTTCTGGATACATTTATATAAATGACATGGTTTTATATGATTCTTTCTAAAACTTGCTTATTTTCTTCTCAATACCATGCTTCTAAGATCCACCTCTAGATCATAATTTTTGTGTTTTAATGTGTTTTATGGTGTTTATGAGTATACCACATTTTATTTATGTTACTCTATTAATGGCTATTTAGATTGGGTTTAATTTTTTTATTTCACATGCTCTGTGAATATCCCAAACACATTTTCCCATGCATGTGTGAAAGAATTTGCCTAGACTATATAGCTGGAAGTTAAATTCCAGGAAGATGTGGCATGTACACTTTCTACTCTACTAGATATGGCCAATTGGCCTCCAGCGTGTTCTACAAATTTCCCCAAGTCCTTAGGGTCAGTTGGTAATGCAGACTTTTACATTGTTGCTAACCTGATGGCTTTAAAAAAATTCTTTACCAGATTTTCAGAAGCTATGGAACCAAAAATTCTCAGCAACTAAAAATAATTTTGACAGGAGATTGAGTGTTTACTCTTGGGGCCATTTCTTACCATTTCTAATAACCTTTTATGTTGTTTTCAAAGATGTGTGCTTATCCAGAATTCACGAAGTTGTTTTGGAATACAGCTGCACCTAAATTCTCTGTTCCAGAATCTGTCATGAAGGAAACTCTATATCCAAAATATGAGGTAACATACCAAATGGGTTTTCTCTTTTATTGTTGTTGTTATTATTTAATAATTAAATTGTATAATTGGCTGTGACATTAAATTTTACTGGACATTTATATAAATTACCAGACAGTTATTGCCATAATTAGGATTAATTGGATATCACTATAGAAATTATTTATATGTGTAAATAATTATATGTATGTATAGAATTATATACCTACATACTTATGAATTTATAATTTTATTATATGTGTATGTTCTATACATATACACACACACATATATAATTTTTTTTGAGATGGAGTTTTGCTCTTGTTGCCCAGGCTGGAGGGCAATGGTGCAATCTTGACTAACCGCAACCTCTGCCCCACCGGGTTCAAGCAATTCTCCTGCCTCCGCCTCCTGAGTAGCTAGGATTACAGGCTTGCGGCACCACACCTGGCTAAATTTGTATTTTTAGTGGAGACGGGGTTTCTCCATGTTGGTGAGGCTGATCTCGAACTCCTGACCTCAGGTGATCCACCCACCTTGGCCTCCCAAAGTGCTGGGATTACAGGGATGAGCCACCACGCCCATCCATAATTTTATATATTTAATGTATATTTAAAAAATGTTATACTTATCCATGTGACTTTAGCTAGTTAAGAAGAATATTCTGTTTTCTTTTTGAAAGAATGTTTTATTTGATTGAGAGTTCAAGATATAAAGCTACTTGAGTTGTTTAGAGATCTTCATGGTATTTTCATTTGTTTTTAAAATCACATTTTAAATTAAATTAATATTAAAAACATTTAATAATACCCAAATGTGGTATTCCTTCCCTTAAAGAAGAATGATTACTCTCATTTTATGTTATACTGATCATTTTAAAAATTAGAAAAATAAGGAGAAATAAAACAAAATAACCTATTATTCTTCTCCCACAGAGAATTGCTGCCCACTTTTTGGTTCATTTTCTTTGGTTTGTAAAAATTCTTCTCCTTTTTCCTCCTCCTCTTTTCCGCTTTTTCCTTTTTTTTTTCTTTTACAGTATTTCAGTGATGAGCATCATTGTACATAAATTTTTAGTGGCATTCAGGATTATTTTATTTGCACAATGCTGTAGGCAGCTTATGAAAACACATATATCAGAAAAGGATAAAACAAAAAAGTTAAAGAAATTGTGGGGAAAACATAACATGAGTAATAGCATAATAAAGCCAGAGGTAAGGTTAATATGAAGACATTCAGTTCATGTATGCTGTTGCTTGAAATGGGGTCATCAATTTATCTCCTAGCTTCCCTGCAACCAAGGCATGGTTGGAGTTTTGTTCATATTTAACCTGTCGATACTACATGTTTAGAATGTTAATATTGAAATATCTTTGCATTTCTTGGATTCCTTGTTCATAGTGTATTATTGTTAAATATTATGTTGAATTCTGTTAGGCCATATTTTATTTTTAATTTTAAATATCTACTCATGGGTGAAATACCTGTGTAGTGTATTTTTTTTTTTTTCCTTTGTTGGACTTTGCTATCAGAGCTATTCTTGCTTTATAAGGTTAACTGGATAGCATTTCATCATTTTTAATATTCTGAAATTGATATGGCATAGGAATAATCTTGAAAAGTTGGAAGAATTCACTGTTCAGACTCATCTGAGCCATTTGGTAAGGTAATTGTTTGATAATTAAAAATTTTTCTTTTCTAATTCTTAGCTTATTCATATTTACTATTTTTCTTGTCAGTTGGCAACATATTCCTACAGAAAGCTATGTATTTAGTTGAAATTTATAAGTTATATGCATAGAGTTGCATATATTTTGTCAGTTTTAATATTCATTTCTAATATTGCATCATTTTCTTTTTCCTTTCTGATGGTGTTTCTGATTTTTTTTCTTAGAATAGAATTTTTAGAAAGTAGTTTTTTTCTTGTTTCATTTGTTTTTAAATTAAATGGTGTCTCTATATGTGTCAGACTACTATACTCATACCAGTATGACACCATCCCTTTTATTTTATTTTTTTAGAAAGATATGTAATACATAGTTCCCCGGCTGTTACATATCATGGCCAGTCACCCAGGAAAACACATGAGTTTAACCCACCGTCTTTGACCAAAACCCTTTTGGATTAAATATTAATTCAGTGTTGTTACTTCTCCTTTCAAACATATTTTTGGTTATTGGCTTTCTGCTTTCCATAGAATGTTGACATTCTATGTTGGCATTTTTCTAATTTTTTTTTTTTTTGAGACAGAGTCTTACTCTATCGCCAAGCTGGAGTGCAGTGGTGCAATCTTGGCTCACTGCAACCTCTGCCTCTCAGGTTCAAGCAATTCCCCTGCCTCAGCCTCCTGAGTAGCTGGGACTACTGGCGCGCACCACCACGCCTGGCTAATTTTTTGTATTTTTAGTAGAGATGGGATTTCACCATTTTAACCAGGATGGTCTCCACCTCCTGACCTTGTGATCTGCCCACCTTGGCCTCCCAAAGTGCTGGGATTATAGGTGTGAGCCACCACACCCACACTCTAATTTCTTTTGCTGAAAACTTAATTAATTTCTTCATGTTTCTTCTTTTTTTTAAATAAGTAATTTATGAGTTTTCTTCTGTCTACTTGACCTTATTTCAAACCTTTTCATTTGCAGTGTCTTTATTTATTTTCAAAGTAATTTCTATTGCAATTTTCCTTTTCTTTTTGATACACCATAGTGTTTAAACATTTTTTAAAAGCTTGTTGGAATTATTTAAAATTTTATTTTAAAACCTTATTAGTGTAAGAAATATATTCTTCAAAATACCAGTTTCTTGGAATTTATGGATATTTGCTTTTTTGTACTAGATATCCCAATATCTCTCAGTTAATTCAGTGGTATTATTTGTTATCATTTTTATATTGTGGCCAGCCTAAGCAGAGCGTACCTTTGGAATCAGATAGTCTCGAATCTGATATCCACTTACTTCCTGGGTAACCTTGTACTATTATTTTAACCTCATGAAGCCTCCTTTTTTTGTTTGCACAGTGTGTTTTTTGAGGATTTAATGAGAGACTATATGGTGCATTGCTCGATAAGTAGTAGGTGCTCAAATAATAATAGACTTAGCTATTATATTATAATATTATTACATTTTATGTGGTGTATTTATTTCATTTGATCTTATAAAGACTTTAATTAAATATGGATTTTCAATGAAGTTATGTTTTGTCAATTTTTCCATATGTTAGCTGGGCGTGGTGGCTCATGCTTGTAATCTCAGCACTTTGGGAGGCTGAGGTGGGTGGATCACTTGAAGCCAGGAGTTGGAGACCAACCTGGCCAACATGATGAAACCCTATCACTACCAAAAATACAAAAAAAAAAAAAAAAAAAAAAATTTTTCCACGTGTTACTAACAGTTTTACTTTCTGTGATTAGAAGATGTTTTGTCTTTATTATGAATTTTGTCTCTTATTGATTTGAAATGATCCAGTTTGGCCTATTCAATGCTTGAATTCTACTCTAGTATGTCTAGCCCTGTGTTCTTTTCTCTGTGTTCAGAAATATTTTTATGTTAATACTTTTTGTTGTTTTTGTTTTGTTTAGTTGTGCCATATAAGTAACATATGGTGTTTTGGTCCTACTATTATTATTTCATTTTGTGATTTCTGTTTTTTTAAAATTTCTGTTCTCTTTTGTTAACACCCTACTGTCTGTGCTGTTTTCAGAGTGGCAAGGGCTATTACAATTGCTTCAGAAATCACACTAGTAGTATATGAATGCTTTCTTGTAGTAAAAATTCAAACAATAAAGATGAATATGACATAAAGAGCATTCCCCCTCCTTAATGCTGTCCTTCTCCAGTTCTCTTCTCCCTGAAGTTGGCCATTGTTAAATGCATTTTGTGTATCCATTCAGATATTTTCATTGTCATTTATGTCATGCAGGTGTGTGCAAATGAATACTTTTACATATATGCATTTGTAATTTATATTATTCTACATCTTAATTTTTTTCACTTAAAATACTTGAATATATATCTTTGCACACATATGTGTATTTTTCTGTTTGGAATTCCTAGTCAAAGTGTATGTATATTTCAAATCTTAGAAGATTATATATATTTGCATTTTTTTAATAATGCAGTCTAACCTTTTCATTTACTTGAGAAAATAC
Organism: Papio anubis; assembly: GCF_008728515.1. NCBI lineage: Eukaryota > Metazoa > Chordata > Mammalia > Primates > Cercopithecidae > Papio > Papio anubis. Next base: position 68,770,319 of record NC_044982.1, on the reverse strand, counting down.
ATATTGTTTTTGAAAAATATATCATGAGCTACAAGGAGAAAGTTAATAATATAAAGTATATGAAAAGATTACCTTAATGCAAAAGATTGGTCAATATTAATTTGCATAAGTCAATGTGGCATCCATGAAAATATGATGCTCACAATCTGCTTCAAGAAAATCTGCTGAGGGGGCATACTTGACTGGCGGCCTCCAGCTGCTGTCCTGTAGACCTAACATGGCATTTGCTCCAAGGCCATGCTTCCTTGGGGCTGCTCCCAGCCAGGGACTGAGCACAAGGTGGTTGCCAGAGCAGATGCATTCCTGCTTGATTGTGATTGCTTTCATGGGCAATTTTGGCTCAGGGACTTTTCATCTGCCTGATTGAATCTTTCTTAGAACTGTTCCGTGGTCTGAAGCTCTTCCTACCTAATCCTTCCTTTCTCATCCCCTTTCACAGATGTCAAATCTGCATAGTGTTCTGAAGGCTCCCCCTGTTCTGAAGGCTCCCCCTGCCTATTCCTGTACCTTCTTTTTATCCTATACTGTTGATGTCTACTTCTACTTGAGCTGACAGAGTAGGGATTCTGTAATATGAGTGCAATGTTTTTTAAACTGTATGTTTGTTTACAAAGTATGGGCATATATTTTTCTATGTATGTTTACAGGAAAGTGTGAATGTAGGGAATTGAGGGTAGGCAAAATTGTTTTAAAAGAAGTGAAATTGTAGCAGGAATAGGAAGAGTTAGTGAGAACTGGTGACCATGGAGTAACCCACTAGAAAAGTAGTATTGATACTACTACAATACCGAAAGAAAATCAGTATTGGTGGTTGTCCGCTCTCGGAGACCAGGAGAAAAAGATCCAATAGCATTTTCTGGCACAAAAAGATAGCTCAAGCTCACCCAACATTTTCATTTCACCAGAACTGGCATTGACTCTTTCTTCAAAGACTCCTGGTTCTGATGA